>NW_015659713.1:51374-99913 GCF_001515625.1 Sinocyclocheilus rhinocerous | reverse complement strand
TTTGCAGTACACAAGCCGCGATTAAGAAAGCTGACTCCACTGTGATGTGACCCTGTCTCTCTCTCACGCACACACACACACGACACGATACTCTACACGGCGCAAAACTCAATATAGCTACACAACACATTAAAGAAAAGGAAAAATAGAAATCGCATCATATGACCCCTTTAATATTGTGAATTATGCGCTAGGCTGGGTGATATGGCCAAAAATACAATCACAATATTAATTTACCATAAATGTGGAAATGCTTTCCATATGTTTGTTAGACCATGAGAATGAATGTAAACATAATGTTTGTTCACAATTAAACCCCACATTTTAATTTAGGGTCCTAAAAAAGTCCATTTTATTTTCCCCTAAATTCTGTTTTCCATTTTGCTTTTTGTGTTTTATGATTTATTATAATGTATCATCAAAAATGGTGTCTAATAAAGTAAATGAATAAAACCTTAAAAATTTAATCAATCTTTTCAAATGTAATCAAATGAAAATATAAAAATTAATTTACAACAAAACGTTGCATTTATTATTATTATTTTTTTCAAAATAAAATGCTGCACAACAAACCTGTATAAATTAAAACATGGATGAAAAATCTTGGTTGTATGATATTTCTTAAAAATAATAATAATAATATTATTATTACTTAGTAATATATTAGCAATATAGTAATATAAGATAAACTTATTTTATCTTTTATTTTTTATTTCAGTGTGTATTTGACGGTAGTTTTTAATCCTTGCGAAGTGACTCAGAGCTGCTTGATGTTTCTTTTGATCATAAATTAAAAAAAATAAATAAAGTTATAAATTATAATAGCTAGATTTAGAAATACATTTGAAACATTCACAATATACATTTAATTTATATTTTTATTATAATGCATATATTTTATATTTATAACTGTTCGTTTATATTTTGTTAAGATTCCATTACAGGGCATCCATAAACAACGCAAAACACAGGCATTTTGAGTTTCTGCTAGTGATTTCTATGGTGAAAAATCACTTCCTGCCCTCCAGCTGCATTTCGCGCGTCATCAGTGACGTCATGTGCAAACAAGCAATTCTCTCTGATGACGCAGTAACTTACAGCGGGAAGAAAAAACTCTTCGGTCTGTCCAATGATTGTAAACAGACATTAGGTCCATCAGACTTCAGATATTTTAGCGGTAATGAGACCAAAAATAATCAAGACCCATCGAATCCGAATTTAAGACATTTTAAGACTTTTTAAGGCCTTATATTAGGAAAACGTTATTTAAGACATTTTAAGACTTTTTAAGGACCCGCGGACACCCTGCATTAGTCTTGTATTTATCCAAGGACCCCCAATTCCATGGGTCTAATGAATAATGTTATGTCGATAGCATCCGTTTTGGTTAAGATTTGTGCTGTGATTGGTTTGTATTTCATTTTACTTTTGTTCTGTCTGTAAGTTGTGTGGGTGGTACAGTGTGTGCGTTACCTGAGGGGAAGAAGCCATGCTCCTGGAATAGCTGCATGACAAGAGCTCTCCTCTGATCAAGAGTTCTCCTGAGAGAGGAGTAGGGCACCTTCTCAAACTCCAGCTCCCCCAGAACATCCTCTCCATCTGTACCAGATAAAGTAGTTGAATCAGGATAATATAGGCTGCAGAATGATGAAGGTTTTGTGGGTGGTGAAGTATTACCTGGCCTTTCAAAGGTGAAAATGTCCCCCTCACACTTTGCAGCGCTTTTAGGTGTGTTTGGCTCTGAACTGCAGCTAGATCTGCGGCGGCTTTTCCTTTTTGGAGAGATTGGATCTTCTGTGGATGAGTCCAGGTCTGTATAAAGGGGGATTGAGGGCTAGTTGATTTGTGATTTGAACAAATAAACTGACCCAATATCATCAACACTAAGTTATAATTCACATTCAGTCGTTAGAGAGGTCTGAATCTTACTCTCACCGGTGGAGTTTTTCCTCTTCCTGCGATAGCTGCCCAGTATGGCTCGTGGGGAGGTGGCCAGACTCTGCAGGGTTGGAGAAGGCAGAACCTCCTCTGGACGGAATTCTGGCAGCTCTGCAAAGCGCTCCTCAAAGTACACTTCTGACAGGACCCTGCAACACATGACCAATCACAAGATTTTGACTACTCTATACATGCAGTGGGGTCCAAATCCAAAAGAGGTCACATTAAATTTTTTTTTTCATTTAAACATGGATATAAATAGAAATGCATAGGAATGCAAGTCATTAAAATATTTATGATTCGCACTATTTCCAAGTCGCTAATCAAAAAGCACTTTGTGACACTTGTCATAGGAAATTCATTAAAATTTGTAATTTCTGAATACAAAAAATGGAATGCAGAATTCTTTTCTAATTAGGATTTTTCCTATTGATCTTAAGGTCACATTTAAGTTTGAGAGAATTTACATGAAATCCAGTCATTTCAATAGGAATCCACACGATTAGGAATTTGTTGTGATGGTGCATCATGGTCAAATGAATTCGCTACGTGTACCAACTTGGATTGAAAGAGACCTTATTTGAAAATGGGCCTTTTTCCCACAATATTTCACCTGGCCTTTTGGACCTCCATTAAAAAGAATTACTACCAACATATGATGAATATAGGGCTGGAAATAAATTGTATCAGTACCAATAATGCCATATTTCATGAAACATACTTGTCAACAGAATCGAACGGTCGTTTGAGTGGAGGGGGCCGGGCCTTGACTTTTTTAGGTGGTGCATCTTTATCACCCTGAGACTGAGGCGGAGCCGGATCTGATCCAGAGGGAGGAGGTAATGGAGAAGAAGGGTGGGAGTCCTTCCATTCAACCTGGGTGAAGCAAAAAGAAAAAGAGAGTGAGCTTTATCACAAAAGGAATAATTTTTTTTTTTTGGCCTACTACACATTAAGTAACTTTATGTAGTGTTACTTTGCATAGACTGCTTTGATTAATCAATCTAATATATTTGACAACTAACACGCTGATTTAAAAAACTAAACTGATTCGGTTTATGATGTATCTGACGGTCATGTTAATGATGCCAACCTCCTTAGCATTTGCTTCTTTGCCACGGCCAATAGGTGTAGCACTCTCTGCTACAGAGTGGGCGGGGGCTTCTGCGGACCCCTCCTCTGGTGAAAAGGTTGCAGGGGAGCTCGTCTCGGCTGCCTTGTCTACCTCAAATGAGAACCGACTACCACTCTCTTTGTCCTTCTCTCGCTCTCGCTCTCTCTCTTTCTCCCTGTCCCTCTCCTTTTCTCGCTCTTTGCCTCTCCCTCCTCCATCATAACTGCCCACTGGGATGTTGGCCACTGTGGCTTTCACTTTCTGAGGAGGCCTTGGTGTGATCAGTTTGGGTGTCCCCGGAGCACTGCCTGTTGAAAGAGAAAAGAGGGACTGTATGTAGTCTCAAAGAAATCACCGCAGGGCAGCATTATCATCATGAAAACAGATGGACTTTATGATGTTAAACTCTCAGGTACCGGAATGACAGGTTTGAGCAGGGCTTCCAGGCTGCAGTGGCACTGAGGTGCCCGGTGGCGGCGCAACTGAACTGCTGCTGCTTTTACTCGGGACCTGGAACGGTTTGTCCAGCTGTATGAGAGAGACCTTCTCGGTCTGTCTCTCAGAGGACTGCATGTAGACCTGACTGTCTGTGTGCTGCCGGTCCAGTGTTCTTTCCTGGTGCAGCTGTCGCTCGGAATGTGTGGATACGTTCCCCTGCCTGTCCGAGGTTACAGAGGTCATGGAGGTTGTTGTGGTGTGTTTAGGAAGGATGTGTGGACATAGGCTAGAGGAACTGGACACTGTGTACACCACACTGGGTGACACCGTTGCCATAGACACCACCCCAGTTGCCAGGGTCACATTTGTAGGGGTGTAGATGGCGGAGATGGCTGGAGCATGAGGGGCACTGGGAGACTGTGCCGGGGCCAACAGCGATGGCTGACCTGGTGAAACAGTAGATAACAGCAATGCAACACACTTTACAAAAAAGACAAAAATCAAAAAGCAAAAGAACGTTACTGAGTTACAAAAGTTTTCTGTTTCAAATAAATGTTGTTCTTCTGAACTTTCTAGTTATAAAAGAATCCTTCTGAAGGATCATGTGACAATGAAGACTGGAATAATGGCTGCTAAAAATTCAGCTTTGCATCACATGAATAAATTACCTAATTTTAAAATCTATTAAAATGGAAACTTATTTTAAATTGTAATAATATTTCACAATGCTTGATTTTACCACAAATGTTGATTATTTAAATGACTGCCCTAAAATTTTGATGACATAAATATATTCAAATATTTTAATTATGAGTCCACTGACCTGCAATCAGTGGCTGCACCAAAGTCTGTCCTGGATGAGCGATCGCTGCAAAGGTCGCCAAGGGTGATGGAACATAAGCAGATCCAGGTGTTGCTGAAGCTGTCTGAGAGGAGGAGCCTGTTGTCGAGGGAACTAATGGCAAAGGAGAAGGAACCCCAGGAGCGGACTGTACATAAGTGATTCTGTAGGAGAAAAGTGATATTTACAGAAACCAGATTAGACAGCTTTTACAAAGAGCGAGAGCAGCAATGCAGGGTTATTCTCTTGTGCTGCAGCACTTCAGGAGTGTAGGAGTTGTTAAAATAAGAGTGGGGGAGATGTTCGTGCGTGTGCGGCTCGGTGAGTATAAGTAGCCCTGTGAAAGTGTGCGTTATACCTTGCAGGTGGGGGCGGTAGCAGCACGGTCTGAGACGGGTTAGAGCCTGGGGCCACCACTGTAGCTGTTCCCATAGTAACAGAAAATGGGCTCCCAGGCTGCACTGGTCCCGTTGAGGGAAGCTGCGACTGGACGACAGGCATCGGCGCAATCTGAATAATCTAGAAAGGAAACAGGAAGACATGCTGATCAAAAAAAGATCACACTCACAAATAATAATCACTACTTATTCAAATGTCAATTTGTTATTTAAGCATTTACCATTTGAGATCTCACCTTGCTTCCTGCTTGTCCTCCATTCTGAACAGGAAGAGGAGGGGCTACCAAGGGAAACTGCTGAGAGGGGGCAGGAGCAGCCCTCACTGTTGCCATGGGAACCAGCATCTTGCCCTGCAAGACTGGTGACTGTGTTTGCACTGCAGGAGGGGAAAAAAAGAGAAAGAACAAAGTGTTTAAAATAATTGGGTCTTGCACAGACTGTCTTATCTGGCACAGCACAAAACTATGGAGAACAGTACCTATAAAACCCAAAGCCAACATGATGATGGCTCTGAGCAACAATACAATGAAAAAGACAATCGGCACTTTCACACATACAGGCTTTTATGGAAAATGAACAGCATTTTTCTGTTTGGAGATCATGTGTTTAGAGCTTCAGCAATTTCCTGGGTACCGGTGAAGTTCCATTTTGGTGCTAATGTGTGAACAAAGCCGTCTGTCAAAAATCCTGACTAGACCAGACAAAAGTGGTGCATCGAAATTAAATCGCTAAGATTATAATTTGTGTATAAAGCTGTCTACACTGCAAGTGAAAATTATGGTTTGTCCATAATAGTTGTGATATGCCTATGCGATATGACGTTTCTATTTCTGGAACACTGCAGAGTTACTTCAGCCATTTTAAACTTGCTGTCTGACTCAAACAAAATGATTTTAGCTGTCAAATTAAGCCCAAAGTATACTTTGTTTTTTATATATATGTTAGGTTATGCATACAGTGCAACTGATGTAAATTTAGTCATCTGCACAATAAGCGTGCAGACAGAATTTTTTACTGCACATACTCAAGCTCATCTCACGCCTTGAATTTTTCTCACTAATTAGTCTGTCCACAAGCGGGCTACACTGGCCCGGGCCATTTTCACAGTAAAAAAAAGACAGAACTATAACAAACAACTGAAGATGCAACAAAAATAAACCACATTGGCAAGTGTGAGTGATATATACTCGAAACTCTATTTTAAACGAGTACAAAGACATTTTATCATTCATAATTTTTTAAGAGAATTGATGCAAACACTGGACAAGGAAGAAACTTTCTAGTGCATGTGTTTAGCATCTGTTTTCGTGCATGCTATAAAATGGAGCATACTATAAAAGGCTATTCGTTCAGCACATACGCCAAACATTGCATCAAAATAGAAGTATACTTTTGGTAACTTCTTTACAGTGGAAATACATTGCAAAGATTTATTGGCATTTTCATGCTGATGTGTGAATGGTAGCAATACAAAAAAATAATCATTTGTACCGAAATCGTACATTTACTGCAAAAGGTAATCTGGCAATTTTATTGCAATGTAACAGGTATATTCTCTAGTATGTTTTATTCTTCTCTAATGTTTTATCACTCAGTGTATTATTAAAAAGTATGTATCCTCACCTCTGGCTCCTGGGTTAACTACACCCACAGCAGGACTGGAGACATATCCCGACTGCTTCCCGTTGGCCAACGAGGCGTGAGTGGGCAGAGCTGTAGGTAGGGTGAAGATACTGGTTGGTTGACCGGCCTGCTGAGGGGAGGGGCTCTTGGGATTGTTGGTAGAGAGGGTAGGGATAATGTACTGAACCTGTGTTATGGGTGTTTGGCCCGATGAGGGTGCTATTGAGGCAGAGGGGAGAATGTGTGACTGCAGAACGGACAGAGGAAGTGGACCATTACTATGAGTAAGAGGGGCGGGGGAGGCTGGGTTTTGTGGAGGAGGGGGTGTGACAAGCTGTACACCGGGCGGAGCTTGGAATGTGCCTCCCAAAACTAGATTGGTCACCAGCCCCCCTTGAGCTCCTGATGCACTAACAGGATTGGGTGATGATGAAGAATAGTACCCACCCCCTCCACCTGAAGCTGTTGCTGGGTTTCCTGTGGTACCAGGTCCAATGAAAAGCTGTGTCTGTGGCGGAGCGGGTTTCCGGTCATGTGGGGACTTGCTGGCGATCGGCACCGGCGTGCTGACCACAGGTCGCACCACATTAGTGACAACAGTGGACGCCACTCTCACCGCCCCTAGCACTGACGACACTCCCCCGGCAGAACTGACCAGGATGGACTGACCCGCAGAGTGCTGAGACACTGCTCCTTCACCTTCCCTTCTTTCTCCATCACCTCCCTCCACTGCTCGCTTTCTCTTTGAGGAAACATCGCTAAAGCGTCTGGAGCTGGGGTAGGAGGAGAGAGATACGCTCCGACCATGACCAGGGCCATAAGATGAGGAGCAAATCACGGGAGCAAAAACTCTCTGATGCCACGCAAGTGAGAAAGCAGCAGAGAAAAGAGGAAACATAAATTAGAGCAAGCATATGAGACAGATCCTTTACCAGTTAATAAAAATACTGTGTAATAGCCTTCTGTAAACTTCATTAATAATTAACTTAGGAAAAATGCTTAAGGACCACAAGCAATTTACTAGTTCTACAGAGAGCAAAGCATTCTACATTTCACTATTTTGTGGGACTATATTCAGCAAGGGACAGTTCACCAAAAAATTGTCATCATTTACTCTCCCCAATGTCATTAAAGATGTTAAGGCCTGTTAACACACAGATGTGGCATTCTAATGTCTTTCACACTGGGAAAAACCCATGAGTTTGTTTGAAAAACACCATAGCGAATACCAAAATCGCTGTTTGAAGCCATGTTTGAAGCCACGTAAAAAATGTTTGAAAACCTACTGTCAGAGAGTGAGTTTGCATTTACATTTAGCCCCGTCTGCCGTTTTAAATACACTGGACTGCACAGACGAATCGCATGTGAAAATCTGACTGAAATTTCATGCTGAATATTTGTGTTGTTATGAACAGTCCTTTAGATAGGAATACTTCTCGTTTGCATACACACTGGTGGATAGTGATGTATATTTCCAAACTCTAAAAAGGACAATATAGGATATATGACTTGTTCTGTATATTCCAAGTCTTTTGTAGCCATACAATAGATTTATGTAAGGACCAGACTGTAATTTCAGTCATTGTTCACTGATACTGAACTCTGAGAACCATAGCTCCCAAATCTCATTTTTAGTACGTTCAAAAACAGCAACTGAGTTAACTTATTTATTTAAAATGCAAGACCTAATGGCATTTGGCACCAATGATGTCAAACCTGGTGTGATAAAGGTTGCATCTTTTAATTGATCTCAAGTGAGAATGAGATTTGAGAGCTTCAGCGGAATGAGGGTCTATCAGTGAATAACGTCCTACATTATGGTCTTTTCCTCACACTAAGCTCCTAATTAAATGTAGGCTTAAATGTAGAACAAATGTCACACACAAATGTTTTCAGAGTTTAACAGTATAAATCATCCTCCTCTTTCACTGTATGGAAAAGCAGAATTTCTCTAATATTTTGTCTTTTGTGTTTCTCGGAGCAACATGAGGCTGAGTAATTAATGACAAAGTGTTCAATTTTGGGCGAGTTATTCCTTTAAATAATATATTTTTGTACAGATCAACACAGACAGACCAACAGATGTAAAATATGCAAGATGATACCTTGCGTTCTCCTTCATCTCCAGATCCATTTTCACTATCACTGTCTGTCACCCTCTCCTTACACTTCAGGTCAATGGAGCTGCCCGGATACGAGTCGTCTGAATAAGACACACAATAATGACTGTTACAACAGAATGGCACAATTGCTAATAAATACAAAAGTCTTAGTGATGACAGAAATGACATCAGCACTTACTAACTTATTTTTAGAAAATTCAAGGACCTGAGAAAGAGTCTCAGATGATGAAGTCTGACTCACCAATGACATCATCATCCCCCTCTTCTTCACAGATGACCATACGCTCTTCGTCGCTTGTCATGTCCTCACTTACCCCCCTCTGTGTCTGAGAGAGAGCTCCCCGCCCTGCAACCTGACCACCATCACCACACATCTTTAAACACAGGAAGAGTTAGTTGAGCATCAATCTCTACAAATGTGTCACTTGCACAAGTGTGCGTGTAATACCTGTGCGAGCTCAGCGAGTGCCTGTGGATTGCCTCTCTCGCTCCTCTCCAGACTGTGCATGGCACTCTGAGAGAAGGCACGAGGACGGGGCAATTGACCATGTCCCTCAGCTCCGACTCGCTCTGACACGCTCACCATGCCAGGCCCCACACCTTTGAGCTCCATTCCCATTGACACAGATGGAGGTTCTGAATTACATAAGAAATAGAAGAATTTGATATTATTTTGTGCATTCTTAATGGAAAAGCTAAGCAACAGGCCACAACAACAGAGTGCACCAGTGACTGTCCACTTTTTCAGCAGCCTTGGTTTTGGAAGTATTTTTCCGCATTCATTTTTACCACAGGGATTTAAAAAACATTTCAATGTGAAAGCCTACCAAACCAAGCAACTGCAAGGTGAATCACAACATTCAAACTTTGATTTAAAGCAAAAAAAAAAAAAAAAGTATTTAAATATTGGGCAAAAAGACAAGACTGTGTACTTAACACCTGTAATGAGGGAAAGAACTACAGTCTCATGAAGAATTGTGATAAACCAGTATTTAAGCTCTTGACATCTGGCAACCGCAACCATGAAAGCTTGTGGAGCCCTGTTACCAATGCAAGATAACACAAATGCCAAATTAAAATGGATTTTTAGAATTATTTTTTTAAGGATAAATAACCGACGGGCAAATATTGCAGACGATCATTCTTAATAAATCAATAAACCTACCTTCCACAAAAAGAAGGTAGGTAAAATGATCTAGCTGGCAAATTCAGAGGTTTTGGTAAAATTGCAAAAATGACTTCATAGTCTTAAGAATGAGTTGAAAACTAAACTAATGTTTTGCCAAGTATGCCATCATTTTTCAATTTATCGCTGTCTTGGAGTTTCCTGGACATATTGATTATAAAATTAGTAGCTATCTTTCTAAAGAAAAACCTTAATGATGCAAAAAAATTAAAATAAAAAAAATCGCCAGCTGAAAAAAAAAAAAAAAAACTTGTTGTTGCAAAATCCTTCCAGATATTAAAAAGACTGATAAAATATTAGAACCAATTAGATAACAATTACTTTAAAAATGTGCACAAGTTGTGAAACTATAATCCATGCACATAACACCATATAATCCATCCATAACACTGTGTACAGTGACAATTAGGGTTGTGACGGTGAGGAAATTTTCCCACCGGTTAATCGACGTGTGACAACACGGTATCACCGCGGGGCGGGGCGGGGGCGTTCCCTCTTTTCCTCGCTTTCCTTCGCTTTTAAATAGCTTGTTAAAGCGGCGTGCGCATTTTACTTTCACTTTGAAATAGCGGCAATTCGGCGTAAAGCAATTGTTAGTTTTTAGTTCGTTTGAATTTTCCCTCTTTTCCTCGCTTTCCGTCGCTTTTAAATAGCTTAAAAGCTCCGTGCTCATTTTACTTTCACTTTTGCCCCCTGGAACACCACGTCCCTCGCTGCTGGATTTCTTTCTGTCCTTATTACACCATTTCCAGTCAGGATGTGCCTTGAAGTGTGCCTCCTTCACCTGTGAATGAGTGACAGAAACATTTACAGGAGGCAGGCAAGACTTAATGGGGGTTATTCAGGTGTCTGAACCTGCATATCTGCAAGTACAAGACAGTTCCAGTAACCTGAAATGCGAGGTCGTGGTATTTCTGTTTCTCTTTGGGTCCCAAAGCATACCACCACTCTCCAAGTATCTTGCTGACAGTGCGGTTGTCCTGGTTTGGGTGTCTCTGATGAACCAGCGCACGATGCCGCTTGCTGAAGATCATAAACGCATTCATGGGCCTCCGGATGTGGTCTTTCTCCCTCTAGAAAGTGAAAGGGTAATAAGGAATGAGTGACTGTGTCTGTGTGAAAGAGTGAGGCTTTCACACAAGAATACACTACCGTTCAAAAATTCAGGTCGGTATGATTTAAAAAAAAAAAAGAAAAAAAAGAAATTAACACTTTTATTCAGCAAGGACGCATTAAATTGATTGAAAGTGGCAGTAAAGACTTTTTTTTTTTCTTTTTTCAAATAAATGTTATTTTGAACTTTCAATTAAAAAAAACGTATCACAGTTCTCACAGAAGTATTAAGGAGCACATATTCAACATTGGTAATAATAAGAAATGTTTCTCGAGCACCAAATCAGCATATAAGAATGATTTCTGATGAATCATGTGACACTGAATACTGGAGTAATGGCTGCTAAAAATTCAGCTGTGCCATCACAGGAATAAATTTTAAATATAAATAAATTTAAAATATATTAAAATAAAAAATAAGTTATTTTAAATTGTAATAATATTTCACAATATTATTGTTTTTACTGTATTTTTGATCAAATAAATTCAGCTTTGGTGGGCATAAGATCATTTAAAAATATTAAAAAGTAGTATGTGCAAACATGTACCTTTCCAGGACTGGTTTTGTCATCTTTGGGCAGTGCACTGAGAGACTGAGATCTACGCTTTCCAGGAGATGCAGAAATTGGCGGATCAGGAAGAACACCGGGGAAAAACCTGTACACAAAAATGCCAGTTAATATGAAATATTAACGGAGGAGAAGAATCAACGGGGATCCAGCAGTATGCGTTGATTACCCCAGTGTAACACTATGCTGACTGTCCCCATCTACCTCTACTAAAACAATCTCTCTTTCTTGCTTACAATTATTTCTCACACTACAAGCACCAATACAAAGGAAGCATTTGATCACAGCTGCCTATTTTTAACAAGTGTGAGGACAACACACCATCATCATCTGAGTTATTTCATTAATTGCAGAGGCATTAAGATGATGTATTACTACTTCAACTTGCATGCACATAATTTTGAAGATGGAGTTTTCTATTATACAAGCACTATGGTAGTTAACTGATAATTATTACACAGTCACAACCGTATAGCTACTTCAGCCCAAAACAGGCTCAAAAGAGCCACCGATTTCACTCTCGCAACCCTCAGGGCCCTTCACTGTGCCGTGAAACAATACAGCAAAATGCACCGAGCCAATTACTGAAAACTGCAATGCACTGTGTCGATGAGCTACTGCTTTGCAGCCCACTGCCAAAACAGAAAGCACGGAGCATTAACATGTCTGTAATATCTAGTGTATAATATTAAAGGGATTGATGCTTCACAAATGTCACCTTAATGTGAAGATAATGTAATAATCTAAATGGGTAAAGCACATTTAGCAGTAACTGTACTAGATGACTTGATTATAAAGCAAGCAGAATTTTACATGTGATTCATAAGGAAGAGGGAAAAACAAGTGAGAAGTGTATTCAGATGACAGTTCATTAATGTAAATTGCCTCTGGTTTGCTGCTGTCATTCATATACAGACACAGGAGAAAGTGGAATGCTTTTGTTCTCTCTTTCTTTGTGGTGCCATTATGCAGCTCTTTCCACACACAGGAACACCAGCAGCAAAACACATTCAAGCAGAATGACACATCACACACACACACACACACTAGACCACTCACGGATCATCCACGTCACTTTCTGTTTCACTGTCAGGTCTCTCTCGCTCTGGATCCTTCTCTCTCTCTGGGGGCAGTTCATCAGCGGAGGGAGTGGGCCGTGAGGAAGGGTTAGGTGCTCCCTCTATAATCTCCTTCAGCACTGACCCGCTCTGAGCCTCTGAAAGTGAAAGACGCATTATTCATTACAGAATCTTTGATGAATCCCTCCAATCTGGCAACCTCTGAGGTCAGCTGTTGCACTGGGTAATGGCTAAATTACAGAGGCTAGAGTTACAGAGAGTCACTGCAGATGCGACAAGAGAGGCCAAATACATAACAGGGTCCAGACTATCCCAGGAAACAGATTTCCATTTTTTTTTTTAAATATCGACTAAAGATATTTTTTATAATCTCAAAAGGCTGACAAACACATTTCAGCTAATTTTGGAAACAGACAATGGCTGTATGAACTAAATTACCTTTCTTCAGAGAAGTTGTCTGCGGATGACTGACAGTTTGTTGGCCCTCACCAGGTTGAGCCGATGGATCTGATTGGGTGGGTGCCAGGAAAGGGACCAACGAATGCCAAGGAAACACTGGAACCGATCTGGGCTCAACATTCGTCCACACTACAGGAGAAAATAAAAGAGCATTCATTCTAGCCAGTATTAACACCAAGTAATAAACCATATCAACACCCAAATCATAGCCTGATGATGAGTCACATAAATGACTAGATGCATATGCAGGTAATAATATTATACCATTGCATAACTGTGACACAGTTGTCTCAGTAATTATTTATGATTTTGGTAATATTTACCAAAATATTTACCATTTCAGTGTCACTCTCTATGATATCAAAATAAACACTAAGTATACAAAAGGCATTAAAATAGACAAAATTAGGGAGGGAGATCAAGGATAACATGCCTAAACATCTTACATCATTAACAGTAACATTATTTATTAAAGCTATTTGCTATTAAACTAAGCTATCATAAATGTTTGAGTATTTTAATAGTACACTCATGTTGCTGCAGCACAATATTGATTTATATTACAAAAACAGATTAAAGCAAGACAGATTGTCATGAAAACAGTAAATGCGTGAATATATTGTTCCCGACTGATATTAAGCAGGCAGTATTTGGCGCCAAACAATCACTTCCAGAATAATATGATTTAGGAACAGCCTGTTCGTGCAGTTTTTTTCTGCTGCCGTTAGAACCACATAGACACGATTTAAGAATACTGTATTTCAGCCGCAAAAGTCCTGCTATAAGGGAAAACAACATAAGACACGTTGAGTAATAATGACTGACCAAACATGCTGAGTCCTTGGCGAAGATACTGCGGGCTTTCCGATGAAAACATGGTTGAGTGAGAGGCTTGAAATACTTTTTTACAGAAAAAATTCACAAACATGTAATATTAAATAGAGGTACTGATTCAAACGTTCATCTGATATAAGTTAAGTCCTTGCGATTAAAAATGAAATATCCACATGATGCTTTTCCCAGACAGGTGATGTTGAGTGCAGCGATGAAAATAAGCGGCCATAACCGATGCAGCCAGCATCCATCTACTGGAGTTTCTTCATATTGGTACCAAATGTTCTTGGTAATGACATGCCGTCGTTCAGTCACACTGATCTTTAGTTCATGATAACGGCCTTCAGTACTCAGATATATTGGCGCAGACACCAGTTCATATTGTTGCAAAAATGATAACAGCGTGCTATCAGGTACCGCACAGAAGAGTAAAGCGCCGTTCCACCTTCAGGAACGCACAGATAACAACAAATGTCGATCTTGGCGTTAAAAACACTGTCGTGAACACAGTTACTTGTATACACACCGTTGAGGCTCGAAACGCGGAAACGGTTTTGGTTTTATTTGGATGATGTAGTTTATTTTTGGTCCTGTTTGCCCCCTCCTCGTCTGAGCTTGTTTACATTGACGGATCGCTACGGGGATGAAGGGGTTAAGTAGGCCTCTCGGTCATCCTCGGGCTCGAGTAGTGCAACAGTCCGCGACCTGAGCTCACCTCAGCCCAGGGGGGTTTACATGTACAATATCACGATTAATAAGTAGTTTGGCAATAAAGAGTATTAAATACGGTTATAAAAATTAAAGAGCACTGCAGGCATCAAATAAGCAATGCCTAAAACGTGGAAACGCTTGTTTCAGTAAATCGTCGTTTAAATGGGAAGCCCAAATCTGCCAGATTAGCAGGTTAGCATGGTCATGGTGCTACTACACCCGCAGTACGAGTGCAATTTATTCTTTGGGTTGCGACGCACAACGGAAGCGATTTTCTATTAAAAAGATTAACGAAATGCAATACCCATCAGGCAGGGAAATGATACGTATCAAATGCTTAATAATAAAAGGCCACATGTAATACACATCTGTCTTTTTCACGTGGTCACTATTATTCTCTCTGGCTCTCAGTGCACGTTATCAGATCCACATCCTGTTTCACATCTGATCCAAATTCATAAGTTTGGTGTTCAAAGCCTCAATCTCTGATTGACAAACGCATAATTACATCCTGCCCAGTTCAAAAGCAGTAACCGGAATCATTCTGTTCTGCCACTTTGGTTTAGGGGCTGCATTTGGGAGATCCGGACCTGGTTTCAGCAGCACAGCTCCAGATGACTCCGTCCCCTCGGGAACGCCCCTGATCTCGCATCCGCACCGCCGGGCGCTACAACGGAACCTGTCCTCATGTCACGGCGTAAAACTGTAGCACCACACGGAAAACACCCAGATTTGTAAAAAAGGGGAAGAAACTAGTGTCTGGCAGGGAGAAACTACCAAAGCCAAGGGGCTCGGCTAAAAAGCCAGAGAAAGACAACTTGCTTTCGATAAGAAAACAACACCTGAGCAGTGTTCCAGACCAACAACCATTAGTTACACTGTAGTAGCACTATAGCCATTCGTTGTAATTACGTGAATGAAGTAATTTATAATTACGTGAATGAAGCAGAAAAAAATCCTTTATTTCTAAATGTTGAACTATTCCTCGTGTCATTGAAATGGTCAATATTTTGCTATAAATACTTATTTACCACACAATTCTATTTTTGACTAGATCCAGTATAATAGCAGCATCTCATATTATGTAAAAGAAAACGAAACCCCTGTAGACTGTACAACCGCACGCTGATCCTCTGTTCCTAAAAGCGGAAAGCATCGTTTAGTCTTGCTCGCCTTTTATCACTGTGCCTTTGGAGGTTTTATTTTGATCTCGTTCAGGTTTAAAAACGACGCACGTTTCGCTGAAACTGAATTCTAGTTGCAGCGACTTCTCGTTTTAAATGCCTGCTCTCGACACCCCTCCCTCGCGCACACCCTAGCCCCAAAGACTCTCATCCAAAAGGCTAATCGTGTAGTAAACTCCTCGCCCTCGGCTCTGACACAATCGCGAAACTAGTGAGAACCCCACTAAGAGATGACGGTCAGACTCCGCCGTGCCCTAACCCGCTGCGGGCAGCCGGCGGGGAAATACTAAACAGAGGAGAAAAGCTGGACAGAGATGATCCGGCGCAGTGCTGTTGTGATGAAATGACGGGTCTGAATTGTAATAATAGCCCCTAAAGTTCAGTGCGGTTCTCCTGCAGCAGGGTCACTTTCCGTTTCGCGGCGGCTGATTACGGAGCTCCTCCGTTCGCTCAGTAGGTGTTCGTAGTGAAGAAGTCGTTGTCTCATAACATAATTCAATTGGCCACGACTCTTCCCTCGATTCCGCTCTCCTCTCTCGAAGCTGGACAGAGATGATCCGGCGCAGTGCTGTTGTGATGAAATGACGGGTCTGAATTGTAATAATAGCCCCTAAAGTTCAGTGCGGTTCTCCTGCAGCAGGGTCACTTTCCGTTTCGCGGCGGCTGATTACGGAGCTCCTCCGTTCGCTCAGTAGGTGTTCGTAGTGAAGAAGTCGTTGTCTCATAACATAATTCAATTGGCCACGACTCCGCTCTCCTCTCTCGATTCGCAAGCCCGTTCTTTCTTTCTCTTTCCCTCCCGCTTCCTCCTGTTGTATAGTAGGCTGCCCTCTTTCGTTCTCTCAGCGTGTCAACCTCGCCCAGCCCGTGACCCGCCTTTTACTCTTCCAACGCTTTCTTAGATTGGTCTACGAGGCAACCTATCGCAAGACAATCCGACACGCTGATTGGCGGGAGCGTGCGTTGGCATGTCAGTCATATGCAAATCCGGATTTGGCTTTCGGCGTCTCACTGGCCGAAAAAGGAGCTAATAAATATTTAACACACCACAGAATCTGGGGCATGACTTTACGTGGGCTCTCGTGATATTTGGTCCCACTGTGACGTTGAAGCTGCCGCGCTACTCTAACGGTATTATAACAGGTATTATATATATTGGTTTATTATGGGTTATAACGAATGCATTATTTTAGTACAGATTAATAAGACTCAATGGCAATGTGACAAATCCTCACATCAGCTGGACTCTCCCTTCAAAACAGTAGTTGAAATGTAATGCCATTTGTGGCCATTTAAAAAAAAGAGGGTGCCATAAAAACACACAGGTAATGCATTTAGTACTTTTAAAACAGACGAATTTATATTTTATTTATCCACATGAAAGTGAATAAACTAATGCAAACGTATTTTAAGTAATTCAAATACACTGAATTAAAATTTTGTAGTAAAACAGCTTTTACTTTACAAAATATACACACAGTCTGTGTAACTAATACAAGAAAGAAGTAAACATGTCCACTTCCTCACCCACTAAAGCCACATCATCTGCAGTCAGTGTGTCAAAATAAGACACAAGCATTATCAACATGCATACTGATCTCATTACCAATACAATAATCTCTATTGTAGCAATACACTTCACACATTTTCCACACTCAATTTAAAACACTGTAGTAAGCATTACACTACAGTTAGTTCCAGTCCTCAAATCTGATTGGCTGAGATGCGTTTCAAGAGTGATGTTTAGTGTAACAGTTTGTATCACTCTGCTGGCTTCTTTTCATTGAGTTCCAGACCAGAGAGTGTTCCAGACATGCTTTCAATCTGAGCGGTGTTTGGTGACGCACAAAGCTTGATGCTTTGGCTTCTTTTGTATGAAGGAACTAAACTGACAGATTTTGTCCGAAATGTGAGTTATTTGATATTAATTTATTGTTTATAGAACTGTTGTATAAAAGCAATATCACACCCGCAATTGTGCTGATGGACAGCTGTGAATACTTGCAGCTGATTCACAACCATGCTGACATTCAATACTACATTGCTCTTGTTTGTGTGAATTGAACACCTATACCACTCTGCTATACCACTTCTCTGGAGTGTGTAAGTAAGGACAAGAGTATGGTTTTGGTTTTTCATGCCTAGTGTCTTGGAGGGGAAAAATGAAATAAACCACAGGGCTCAAATGAGATTTGTCTCTGGGCAGAGGTTTTCTTGGAGACCATACAGCTGTACATCACAAACATTACGTAAACCAGTTATGAATCAAAACTAAATTAAAAAAAGAGAGAAGGTGGAGAAATATTCTTCACATAACGTTTTCCCCATCTTTTACTTTTATTTAATTTTACTAACTAAACAGCGAAATTTGTTTTGGTTGAGTGCAGTATTATAGGTCAGAAATTAAACTTGGTGACCACTGTTACTGCCAACAGGACACTGACCAGTGAATCGGCTGATAGTGATTATGTCACAGACAAAGGTGGCTGTCCAAAACACTATTATCAGTGTATACAACTCTTAGGCAGCATGACACGGGCATGCTCACGGCGCCTATGAATGTCAGCGTGCCTGTGTGTAGGTTTATGTGTGTGTGCTGAGTTCAGTGACTGGTTTGTTTGTATGGGGCAGAGGGGTACTGGCCTTGCGCCCAGCATCAGCCAGTCCCTTCACAAACAGTCACGCTACAATGAGAAAGATTTGTGTGAGAGAAAGAAAAACTACAGAGACACTGTAACCATAAGTGCAGTAACATTTTCCACACAAACGCAGTGGCCAAATAATATTATGACATAATATTATCCGAGTATGAGTAATACATTCCACTCTACATTTATGCCTGAAGAGTATCCTACACATTACATATATACCAGTACAAAACAGAAAGACACTCAATAGAGGATGAAAAAATTAGTGGTCGTGGAATGTTTGAGAAAAGAGAGGGAAAATGGGTGGGAAGGGGAAACTGTGCAAGGCAGGCGAATAAAAATAGAACAAGAGTCATTCTATGTAGAGGAGGGGAGGAGCGAGTTGTGAAAGTTGTGAAAACAGGGCCTCGCTCGCTGTATGTGGGAAGATGGTAATCGATCGACAGGAGAGGAGAGACAAAAATCTATAAATAGACTTAAGAAATAACTAAGAACTCAGGATAGAAAACGTGATTATGTGGGAACACATTTACACACTCTCAACTGATGTACTGAAATCCATGCAAATCAAACTGAAGTAAGAATGGGTTATCAAGAGACATTTCTCCTCAATATAACACAATGTCAGAGCAATGGGAGGGGCTACACACTCTCTCAGCCACTGAGCTTGCGCTGAGCTCCTGGCAACAGCCAATGAGGTGAGGCCGAGACCCTCCAGCTCAGACTATGATTATAGTAAACTATTTTTTAACTCTTTCCTGGCCGATTCCACTGAGAATGACACACAGCAAAATATAACATCACTCACTATGTTTAAATTTAGTAATATGGACACATCTAAATACATGAAAATGTAAAATATCTCAAATCAGCAGTTAGTCAGCCTTGACCGACAGTACTCACATGCAGAGATGGGTAAAGCTCTGTATGTTTGAGGGTTAATAGTGTAAGAGAGCCCATGCTCCAAACCCTTTCTGTTCCTCCTATCCAATCAGTGTTTTTACGTGATTAAAACACAATCTCAAAAAGCCCACTCCCTGTTTCCATGGCAACAGCTTTATGGGTACTGTTACCCAAGCCACTTTCGTGACCACTGACCATGCCACTCTTTCCACGCACATACACTGCCCTTTTGTAAGATATTTATATCACTGCTACCATCTGCCAGTACAAGCATTCCAGCTATTTTCCAAGGGACATATGGAGAGGAAAAGACATGGTGCCTAACCAAAAACCCATCATGTTGGATTTATGTCTGTTGATCCACTTACACTCACTTACAACTATTTTACCACTGCTAGGAAAGTCTAACAGACTGGGTACATGTCCATGAAATGCACCACAAATATAAAAAAAGGTAGTTATGAAACTCTATGCAGGTACCGCTCTTTAAAGCCTGTAATGGCACACTCTTCTCACAAGGAGGAAGCACTGCCCTATGGAAAAAAACTGAAGGCGATCACAACTCTGGCAGACACAGAATTGAGTGAAGGAGAGATTACAGCTAGAGACAGGGGCTTTTATATGAATGTATGTGTAAAAAGTCTTGTGACAAAACATTTTTAGATCCTGTGATCTCCCCTGAGATTTAACATTGAAATCAAACATTCGGCAAATACTAGCGTGAACCTTAAAATGCAGAATATGAGAAAAAGGCACAAAATATAGCAGTGAAAAAATACTGTATAACATGCTGTTTAGCTATGCTATAATTTATATAAATGTACACGTGTTTGTGTTATCATGGAGAAACCTACAAAAAGGGAATGGCAGGCATTCCCGGGAACACTCTATGATCAGACAAACAGAGAGACTTCTGCACTGCACCAGAGAGAGAGAAAAAGACAGAGAGCGAGAAATAGGTGAGGAAAGAACAGTCGTAAAGTCTGATGCATAAGTGGGTGAAAGAAAAAAAAAATAAAGGGAATTAAATTGACATTTTGATTACAGCAATGATGAAAAGGAAGACACCGTTCTACCATATAAGTGATATACATTGCAGAGTTGGACTATACGACAGATGGCGACTCAGAACTCGGCACATATTGAGGCAGAGACCTATCGGAAACACTGTATCAAATACGGACAAAATTATACTATAGCCAAAATAAAAACAGCCTGCAATACATGTAATTAAAGTGATGAGTTGAAGTTTGAGCAAGGTGCTGTATATATTTTGAAGAGAAATAAAAAAGCAGACACAAACAGTTTCTTTTATCGGTTTAAAATTTGCAACATAAATCTGATGTTTAACTGCTTTCAGATTCAGTGTTATAAGTTTTTAGAAAAAAAAATAGCAACAGAAAAGACATGCATATTGATAGTATTTGTGACGGCTCTAGTGAGTAGTACATCTGTGTTTGCAGAGGGTGTGGATTAAATGAAACAGAGAATGTTTGGAATCATTGCCATAGTAAATGACAGCTGAAAACAGACGGCCAATTCTGGAGTTCAGTGTTCAGTCAAAACCAATCGTCTAAATTTATTTTTAGGTGTCCTTTAAGCTAATGTACAATAACAACAATAACTGATAAATATGACCTGTTTATTTATGATGGGTCGGTAAACTGCATTAGAGTATTTTGTCTAAAACAATTTGAAAATGTTATTTCAATTGTGAAATACAAAACAGTGTGTGTGTGTGCGCGCACACACACACACACACACACACACACACACACACACACACACACACACACACACACGCACACGCACACACACACACACGTTCAAGCAAAGCTATCTAAATAGAGACATGCTATAGACTTCTGTTATTTTTATATACAGGTAGTTACAAATACTACAACCTAAACCTAACCCACATCCTAACCCTGATCCAAACAGAAAACCTTCTGCATTTCTAAAATAATTTTTTTTTTACATTTATATTTATATCGTCCCCAAAAAGATGTTTTAGATTTAGCTTACATCTGGGTACAAATTTGCCCAAAATACGGTTGAGTAGGTACAAACACACACACACACACACACACACACACACACACACACGTTGGGTTTCCATATTTTATAGGGACATTCCATAGACATACTGTATAAACTGTATTTTCTATCCCCTTACCCTAAACATACCCTCAGAGAAAACTTTCTGCATTTTTAGATTTTCAAAAAACTTCATTGCATCATTCACTGCATTATTTATAAGCTGTTTTCCTCATGGGAACCAAAAAATGTCTCCACAAAGTCCAAATTTACTGGTATTACTATACTTGTGGGAATATTTGGTCCCCAAAACGTAGGGAATACCAGGAACACACACACACACAGCAGATAACAAAAGTAAAAACAATCTTCTCTAAAACAAAAACAAAATTTCTGAGAAGAGAAATAGTCTTTAGTCAAAAAAGTCTGAGTAATAAAAATGTTTGTTTTTTTTTATGTATGAAAGATTACTAATTATAAACATTGGCAGCATTACGAAATGTCAATTTATGTGTGCTGATCACCTGAAGAAAAAATATTTATAAAAGTTCAGCATATTTGTAAAAAAAAAGTCTGTGTTGCATGTTGCATTTCCTCAGTCACCAAAATACAATAACATGCTTTAAGATAATTATAATTTCAGACCAGTATATATAATGTACTTTTCAATAATTACATTTCAGAGTATTGGTCTCCTATAATGCTTATAATTCTCTGTAGGTTAACCACATACAGTAGTTTGCTATCAAAACTGAGCAGCAATAAAAAAATTCCATTAGAACAACAAAAGCAAATAAACTTTTGGGCAAATTCTATAAATGTATGGATTTTTTTCTTTCTTTTCAGCAGGTCTGCAATTTTGTTAAACAGACTGTGCGTGTGTGTCTCTCTGCATTAATGTCCTTCTCACAAGCTTGCGTGTCAAGGCAGGCCTATGAGATCAGGCCTGAATTTTTACAAAGGCCCTCTTGTCATTTCACAACACACACTGCCGTTCCCTCTATCACACCATGCACATTCTTCATCACAGCTAAATCACAAACACCACACACAAAACATATATGCTAAAATTCACTAAGAATACTTTTTTTTATTACACTAGCATACAATCCACACACTAAATGTCCCCTAAATTAACTGTTATGTCTGTATGAATGACATTCTCTCATTCCTTACCACACGCATATATAGCACATATACAACTGAACATATGTAGCTAATTCATAATGCATCAGTTCAGTCTTTGGCTCTTTCAATTCAGTCTTTTGTCACTTTGCTTCACTTTCTCAGTGTAACATGTAATGACCATGTTTTGAATATTGTGCTAAAATCAGCACTGCAAGTGCTACGACCAGCACAACATCTCTAATCGAACCCACTATTACAGCAGCTGATGATTACAACTACACTGCAAAATCTGAGACCCAAAAGAATGCCACTGCTTTTAATGCCAAAGCATTAATTTCTGAAAGTAAACAGACACCTTAGATTTGAGCTCAATTTTAAGAGGTAATTATTAGCTATATTAATCTAGATATGCAATATTTTCATTGCATTATTTTTATTTTATTCAATTGTAAATTTACTGAAATATGAAGAAATGTAATTCTCCATATATCAACTCTGTGATTTACAATTTACAAGCACTGAGAAACTGTACTTTTGATGTGCCATTAAATTTAAAATATATATGTCACAGTATGCCTTAGTTTGGACTTTGTTTTCCGTTTCCCTTTGAGTTGGTTGTCATGGTTATTCATTTGATTATGTTCAGGTGTGTCTCATTATCATGCGTATTTAGTTCAGTTCTGTATTGGTTCAGTTGTCCGGTGTCGTCTATGTGAAGGTTGTGTTTGGACTGTTGCTCTGTATTTGGATTGTTGGAATTTACAGTGTGGATTATTAAAGACTGTGACTCTTCATCTTTTGTGCGTGCATATTTATACAACTCAATCGTGACAATATATTTAGTCTTTGTGTTGCATATGTGTTCACAAAAACACTTGCCCTAATAAGGTCAAAATTGCCTTGGTCCTTACATGTGAATCACTGAAATAACTTTACATTTATATTTTCTGAACCAAACAAAAAAAAAAACAGAGATCACGCAATTTGAGAATATGAAATTCAGCTGTGAAAATAAAGACTAAAGAGCACAAGTCAGAGCTAAAATTAAACAAATACATAATTTAGGGAAATGGTAAATACAAGTGTCCTAATTTCCCAATGGGTACTGTTGGTTAAATTATCAGGAAGTTACATCAAACTATCCAAAAACTGTCTAGAAAAGACAGTACCTCCAAATTCTTAGCACACACAAGAACACTTCTGAGAAAAGCCAGAGAGGCCAACAATTAATAATAGCTAACTCTGTAGCTAAGAGATCAAAATCTTAGCATCTTAGCATCTCAGCATAGCACTGGTCTGTATGTAAAAGTTTATATAGGGTAACCATACGTGCCATTTTCCCAGGACGCGTCCTGGCCAGGATTTGTTTTGGCTTTGTTTTCCTGTTTTCATGCTTGCTGAAGGTAATGATCGAAAAGTAGTTTGACCAATAACATGCAAGCATTGTACATAATGGACCAATCATGGCGTGTGAGAAGGTGGGATCTACGGTCAAAGCGATGCAATTACGCGTACATATTAGGTGTGTTCGACTTAAAAGCAGTGCGGCTCAGACCGATCAGTGTTTGACATCAAAGTACATCGAGAGCGTTTCGAAAGCATAACCGTCTGTATGGTACTTTGATGTCATACACCGATCGGTCTGCACACGCAAACAAAGCCAAAACCTAGATATTTGAGGCAATATAGAAATCCTGGCCAGGACGCGTCCTGGGAAAATGGCACGTATGGTCACCCTAAGTTTATATATATATATATATATATATACCCAGTGCTACGTGTGAAAAGATTTTGTGGTGAAATGAGACCAAGACAGAGCTTTTAAGCCAGCTTTTGAAGCCATATATGTGGTGCAAATCTAACATTGCCCAAAATTAAAATGACACCATGTGAGGAATGATGATGGGAAGAGCATGTTTTTCATCAGCAGAAACTGAGCATCATGTTAAAATGTGGTTGGTGAAAAATGCTATAAAATAATGTGAACATTTCTGAAAAACTGAAGCAGGACCATCTTTTAAACAATATTTCAACCATATTTATCATTTATCATTTTAAAATAAAAATCATAATAAAACTAAATAAATGTTAACTGTCATTTTTAGAGTTTTGAAATATAATTATCACAAAGAAAATTATTTTAATTACATGTAAAATTCAGAAAAATTAGAAAACTGTGCCAGGACAACTAGATACTGTTTTGTCACTACAGGGCTCTCTCAAACTAATTTCCAATCCATCTCTCATTACAAATGGAAAAAGAATAAAATAAAAAAACATGCTTTTTTTTGTTGAACCTGAGTTTTTAAACATGAACCATGAAACATCAATATTACAACACAAATGAAAATATATAAATATTTACTTATATTTAATTACATAAGGAATAAAGTACAGTCAGCTAGTCGTCGCAAAAAAAAAAAAATAAACTGACAGAGCTGAAATTATTTTTATATATAAGGAAGAGTTGAAACAAGAAACTAGCACAGTTATGTAGGAAATCGGTTGCCTGGGACAACAATCAATCATAGTTTGGTCATCATACAAAACATTTTGCAAAATGTGATCAGTAACCACTTAAATCTAAAAGTATTCCAGACAGCCATGTTTTAAACTGAGAATGAGAATGAATGTTTTACAATGTTTTAGAATGTCAGAATTATAGATTGTCAATGTGTTTTCAGTGCTCAAAGTAATATTTTTGTCACACACAACATTACATTAATCTTATACCACAGTATTGATGAATACTTGGTTTTGGTTTTCAATAACTATAATATTTTCAATAGCTTAAAGGGATAGTTCACCCAAAAATAAAAATTATTTTACTGGCCCTTATCATTCCAAATCTGTATAGATTCTTTCACACAGAGATTCCGGAAAATACATGGAAAATGTGTCCCGTGATTTGTCCCGGGATGGTTTGATTTTGGTTTATTCACACTGCCAGTGATTTTCTGGAATCTGTGCGTGCGTTCACACACATCCCATACAAATGGCGTAAAGACATGTGACATTAGGATATGACATGTAATGTCACGCGTACCGTTTCATTTTAAGGGATCAACGATCAGGGGCTTATGACTTTCTTTCTTCTGAGGAACACAAAACAGGATATTTTAAAAACACTAAGACATTTCTCAAAATATGTTTCTTTATGTTCCACAGAAGATGGAAAGTAGTACAGGTTTGGAACAACATGAGGCTGAGCAAATGATGAAAGAATTTACATTTATAAGTGAACTCTCCCTTTATTTTACTTCAATAAAATACTTAATCAGTAGAATAGTTTTGTTAATTAACAGTTACATAACTTCAAGAAGAGCAATGCCACTTTGCCATTGAAAAATTTTAATTAAACGGATAACTATTCTACATTTCTTTAAAGATCCAAATATGATATTTGTGGTACAGTCTTCCGAAACACATTTTAAAAATGATATTCAATCTGTTTTGACATATTGTGAGCATAGACAAAATTGACAAATTATGGGCATCCATATTCTCTAAATTGTTTCTATTTTTAAAATTTTCATTGAATTAGTCTAACATGGCATATTCTCTTTTGTAATTAAAGCAAAATAACAACTGTCCAGGGAATCACAACTTAAACATTGGTGTTAGCATTACATGTAAATATAGAATTCTCTTACCAGTCCCAGGTCGCCCCATGATGATTTCTTTGCATGGCACAGGATGCAAGGTCTCTGTGGAAAGTATGAGCGGCAGCAGGGCAGTAGGAGCAGGGTGACAAGGGACAGGCTGCTGCAATGTCACTTGACCACTCTTCTCTTGTCGCCCTCCATCCCCCACACCAATGAGACCAGGCCCTGGGACAGGGCTAGGCACTGATATGCAGGCTAAGGTGGCGCTGGATTGTGTAGGTAGACCTGCAGGGGTTGGGTTTGGGATGGAAGAGGTAGTAGACACTAGAACAAGAGTTGAGGTGGGATTCTGCAGTAAGACAGATCCATTAGTGGAAGCAGCGTTAATTGGAACAGGAACATGTAGTCCTGTCTCTGAATGTACACCAGTTTGGCTGTTTTCTGTGGAACTGGTCCTGTCCACCTCTGCAACTCTAGTCAGTGGCAGTTCTGTAAACTTTATTAAAGGAACCTCAGGATTTCTCACTATTACTGGAGAGTCTCTCAGAGGCTGCTGGGAGACTGTACATTGTGAACCTGATTTTAAGAATAGGGGAGAAGCAGGTGGGGAAGAGACAGTAGTTGAAGTCAGTCTTTGGGGGTGTGTGACAGTAGTCGTCTGAGTAGAGATAATGCAGAGACTTGTTACAAGAGAAGGGTCCCGACAGCTTTGTTCCTGATTGGGTTTGCCATATTCCTGCAACAGAGGAGCTGGAGGAGGTGGGGCATCCGTCCTGCGTTTGCCTGGGCTCATAGGTACAGTGAAGGTTAGATTAGTGTGGAAGGACGGCACAACACCAGACAAGTGTCTGTCTTTCTCCCTCTCTGTGCCTCCTGTTCCATGTTTTGGGACACCACTGTTGGTACCACTGGGGTGTTTGTGGCGACGAGGAGGCAAAACTGGAGAGGCAGTAACAGGACTGAAATTTGCAGGGTGAAAGCCAAAAAGTGGCGAAGCTGATGGGGAAGGTGTAGGTGAGAATGGGGACTGATTTGAAATTGGTGAGAATGAGGGTGTTACAGACCTTGAGCCCAGGGATACCAGCATAGTTGCAGCTTCACATTCATCAAAGTCAAAACGAGAGAAATCTTGAGGAAGCAGTGATGGCAAGCCAAGACGTGGACGAGAGTCAGTACCTCGGCTGCTTGTCTCACTACTGTCGCGAGAAGTCTCATCCCAATCAAATTCACTGCTAGCACGACCCCGCAGATCTGAAGGGGTCACAGTCCCTGAGCTACTCTCTCCACCTCCTCCACTCCCTCTCTCTCCCACTGCTCCCTCCATTTCTTTGGTGCGCACGGAGAGGTGACGAGAACAGTAGCCACGACGCTGGGACTCTTTCATGCAGCCTTCTCGTGAGCACAAGCGGCGCCACTGCTTCCCATTGAACTTCTTACGGATTCCATTAGGGGTACAAACCACATCGCCTTTCTTGTATTTCTGTTGGGCAGCTGCCAATGGTGTCCTTGATCTTGAGGAAGAAGCAGAAGAAGAAGCAGAACTCCCTGGAATTGGGGTGGAGGTCTGTGAAGGTGTAGGAGTCTTTTCTAGAGGTGTCAGAGAACCCCTGGAACTGGGGGAAGGAGGCACAGAGGGTGGTATAGGGTGAGAGGTCCCCCCATCAGACCCTAAAACTGCAGGTGAAGGGGTGGGCTGTGGACTTCCTAAAGAAGTCCCGGCGATGCCTCGCACCACTGTAATGGGACTTGGATACCCAGGAGGTTTGGAAAGAATTTGTCTGTGCTGATTAGGCACACTTGCTTTTGGTCCCCCTGAGACTACGGGCCCTCCACCATCTCTGAGTGGTGCCATGTTAAGCCGCAAAACCTCCATGTCCACCTCTGGAGTCTGCAGTTGCTTTCGCTCGTGTTCTCTTTCTCTAACTCTTTCCCTATTCCCAGTTCCATCATCCTCCCTCCTAGTTGCTAAACTAAACATACTGTTTGCTACCATAACAACTGCTGGTGAAGTGGAAGATGAAAGATGTGTGCTTCTTCCATAGTGATGAACCCCTGTGTCTGGAGAAGGGAATCTGCAGTTCTCCCTGGGAGGGCCTGCACTTACTAAATCCATTCCCTCACTTAACTGACAAAGCTCTCTCTCCACTTCTATCTCCTCCCTGTGCTCTCTCTCCTCCTGTTCTTTCTCTCTCATAACCCCATCCCATGGCGGAACAAGGAGGCGCAAGTTCTGGCGAGTAACCCATACATTCTTTGTTCTTGATGTCTGTTGCATCTCCTCATTGCTGCACCTTTCTTTCTCCTGCTCCAATTCCTCCTGCAAAAGCACCATGTAGGGGCAAGCTAAATGAGAGTCTACCTGAGCAACCACACCTTCTCTGTACCACTCTTTACCTTTATCTCCTCCATAAGGCACGCAAACACGTGTCCCAACCTCCACAAGTTCACTTCCTGGGGGTGGGGCGTCTAAAATGAGGTCAATGGGTTGGTGTGGGCGACTTACTAATGTATGAAATGGATATGAGAGCAGTGTCCCCTCCCCATTAATCTGCAACTCTACATTCAGCTGCTCTCTACTGGACCCACGCACCACACCACAGAAAAAAACATATTCCTTGATCAGCTTCTCATCTTCCTTTAAATTAGTTCTTGGTCGTCTACGTGCTAGCACCCTTTGGTTTTTTAGTCCTTTAGCTAGTGCTTCTGCTATTGTTGCAGACCCTACCTGCTCAGTTTGTATGTGATTGGGGGACAAGAGGACAGACAGGGTTGAACTGTTGGAGAGGTTGAATCTTCTTGGCGCTCTTACATGGTTCCCTGAATTTAGCTGCACACAAGAGGGCTCAACTACCTCCAGATCCACAGAGTGTTCACTGGCTGTGTCTGTGGATGATGAGCGCACAGAATTTGGAGCTTGCTCCCCATATCCATCTACTTCCACCATTTGGACCACCTTTTCTCCTTCGGAAGGCACCTCACTTTTCAACATATCACCCTTAGTTCTATCTCCTTTTGGAGTTTCTGTGCTTGCTATTTTCCCTATTTCTCTCCTGTTATTCACACTATTATCCAGATCAGAAATATCTGCTATCACTAAATCAGTTCTGACCACAGGATTAGTGCTCTGAGAAATGGAATTTAGATGGTTGCTATGAATAGTGAGTTGAGCTACAGGGGTCAAACTGATGGGAGAAGTACTGGAAGCTTGATGTTCATACATGTATTTCTTCTTGGGCACCCTAGCTTTGAAAGTAGCTGTTTTTCGACTGGAGGGTGTGGTGGAAGTGTGGTTGGCACTCAAAGAGTTATTTTTATTTAAACTGTTGGCTGTAGTATTTGTGTTTTGTGTATTGCTAGCAGTGCTGTTTGCATGTTGGTTGCTACCTTTACTGTTTGTGCTAGTAAAGTTTTGTGTGTTTGTGTTACAGATGTCTGTGCTATTACTATGTGAATTTTCATGTGCGTTGCTGGCTATTTTGATTGAGTCTGTATTATCTGTTAAACTGTTAGTATTAACGTTCTTGGGGCTTTTTGCCTTATTCACTATTACTGCATTCCCTTCAGATTTTGATGTTTCCATTGTCCTTTCTTTTATTTGCTCTTTTAACCCCTCACTGTTTAGAAAGTTGCTACTCTTGATATGCTTGTCCTGAGAGCTATCTTCTTTGGATGGAGTGTATTTCTGGTGTGACGGTCCAGGCGGTGTTGTCTGTGAATGTTCTTCAAGCTTGCCCACTCGTTTTCTTGCTCCTTTTGCTCTTGTCGATAAAGGAGAGCGTCCTCTCTGTTTCTTTGGTGGCCTCATCTTTTTTAGTTTGGCAACTATTTCTTTCTCCCCTTTTTTTCTTCCTTCTTTTCTCTTGTTTAGTTGGCTATTTTGAGGTTTCTTTTTCTTTTCCTCACAACACCCTGGAACAAGAAAGACAAAAAGTGAAGGAGAAACAGATAAATAGACATTTCCTTGTTGTCAATATAGAGTAACTGGGAAGATAGTGCTCCATGTGTATGAATGTGTCCAAACAGTAACAATAGCGCTGTGTACACACAGACAAAAAAAATCTAATGTTTATATTTAGGCAGATGATTAGATATCAACGTTATTCAAATACAGAGTAAAAAGGCTACCGCAAAACAGCAGACCATGAGTGTGCTTATGAATAACACAAGAAAGTTTCACATGCAACAACATTTACAACGAGGAAACCTTCTCCAGTACACCAAGTACTTTTCTGAAAACAAGGCTGGATGATCAAAATGTATTCATGTACAGTTAAACTGCTTTGATTTTTAAAACAAAATAATCATAATGCTTGAAATACACACTGAAAGTCAAATGGTGTGCAGAAAATATATTTCTCTAGATATTTTGCTTTTTTCCCCCCAGACTCGAACCTGTGCTGTAAATTTCCATGTCATATGAAAACCTTTAAAAAGTACATAACATTTTATTTTGTGTTAAAGGTTAGTGTTATAGCATTTTTAAAAGTTAAGGTTAATAGCATTCTATTGAAGGCAAAATATTTGTTCTTTTATTTGGATTTTTTATATATATTTTTTTATATTATTATTTATTATTTTAACATTTAAAAAAGATTCATCCATTTTCCATCATTACAGGAGAAGGTGGTATGTGGTACATAAGTAGTATACATGCCACTGTCAGGGAGAAAATCACAAGGGCCCAGAAGAAAATCTAGTCTATCAGAGTTGCATGTTTTAGCTGACACACAACTTAAGTAAAAAAAAACTATTAAAAAAACCACTTAAAATCAAAACACTGTTAAATGTCCTGTATGACATTTTAAACGAATAGTCAATAAATCATGAGTAAATGTAAAAATTATGTGTCCTTACTTGTCACCCATTTATGTTTAGTTTTTTGACCCTCTCAAAAAAACTAGATGAAAATAAATCCACCATTAAAAATGCCTGAATTTTATTCCAAAATCAGGATAACTGGATTTGACAGCACATGGCAGGTTTAAGCCCTGGATTTTGCTGCATTAGGCAAGAGAGTGGCTACTCTTATTCATGTTGGCTGCCATGCCAATAGATAAACACATTTTGCATATATGCCTGTTTTTAAGTGCCTTCAAATAAAAAAAGTGTCAATATGATGTCAGTATATCTGTATACTTTCACAGTCTAAATAACGATAATGATAATTTGTCAGAAGTGCGCACTGTAGTGTATGTCCTATAATGTAAAGATATGCCAAATCAACAATCAATGTGTGCATAATTCATTGTGTCTCGTGATTGTGATTTTTGTGTGATTATACGTATATCTCACAATAAGAAGTCTGCGTACATCAAAATTATGTGAGGGGGATCCATAGCACCCAAGTGCATATCACAGATTGGGATTCTGTGGGCGCCCCTGTGTACTTCTTTTCCCATACTCACATTACATAATACACACAAAACAGACATATTTAGCATCTGCTGTCACGCTGCAATACACAAACATGAGGAAAATCAGGCTGAGATTTCAGCAGGAAAAAACTCAAACATTCACTCCTCTACACATAAAAAGCATTTTAAGCCAGTCCCCCTTTACCAGCCTGTCCTTATTCATTAGTACACACAAACACGTGTGTGAAATCACACTCCTCTACACTCAATTTCTCACTCTCTCTACTATTCCACACTCACCCACTCACAAAAAATGTGCAAACAGACACTCCCACGCACAGGATTTTCCTGTGAGAGATGCAGGCTTTAAAAGGAGAATTGGGGAATTCTTTGAGTCATTCCAAGAGACACCCCACCCAGCGTTTCTACTGACCTTAAACTGTTTATTTGCAATGGAGAGAGATTTCCTTCCTGGTTACTACATGGAATATTATACAGAAAACAATGTTATTAGGCTTAACTCAAAATTCAGGATCTTTACATCACATTATAAGCAACCTGTCTCTGAAATTTCAGAAGATATGTTTGTGAGAAGGTTTTTGAAATGGTTACCGCATGTTATTTTAGTAATTGCAAAACAATTTTAATGACTTAGATGCACGCATCAAAACAAAATATACGAGTCAGCATAGTACCAATAGTCAAACAATCAGGCCAAAATTCAGAGTAAATTCCACTTTTATCAATTTTTTTCTGACCTCAGCATAAGTTAGTAATTTAATATCATGTTTTTCCCGTTGTATTCCACCTGATGGGGAGTCAGAAAGTCTTGGCACTGTTAAAACCATAAAGAAAGTGTGAGTGTCTTTTTTGGCAGGGCGGTCAGAAAATAAATAATTGTAAGTAAATAATGGCAAAAAAATACCCAAGGGCCAGACCTGATCCACACACTAAGAACACTTAAAATAAAGTAATTATGCCCATGTCGTAAAGAACCTATGACTCATACTATCACGGGCAGGGTGTTCTAGAGATCAGGCAGGACGACAAAGATGACGAATACAATGATATTTAATAACTTGACAACAGGAAATCCAGACACGGTAGACATCAACATTCACAATAACCGACAAACTAGAATACAAGAGACAGGAACTGATATAGGGCAGATAACGAGGGCCAGACAGGTGAGCACAATGAGGTGATTAACTAATAATGAGAACAGGAACAACCAAATAAGGACACAGAGGGAGAAACCACAATCAACAGTCCACAGGGGTGTGACACATACTACATGATCGATCTTCAAAAAGAAGAAGAATCTGCCACAAATTTTGCTGTGTTCACTGGCAATTTCACCTCAATATACTGCTTTACTACACATTTCAGTAAATTCACAAAAACAATTTTCACAATAAATTATATAACATACAAATCATGGTGTAAATCGGAGCTACAGTTGGTTGTGTATCACATGGTTGTGTAATTTGCTAACATTATTCTAGAGGTTTATATTCAGTTAGTCACCCAGCATACCAATTAAATTGAATGAAATAGGAAAAACAATAAAACAAACACACAATAAAGTCTGTAAATAAGTGAGGGGATAAATAACATTCATGTTAATAAATATTGTTCTAAAAAGTGAAAGCATAACTGCAATATCCTAAGCAATAAAGCTATAATATGATTGTAAGTGCATCATAATCTTTTACGCAATAAATCCTGAACATGTTGTGTCTTCCTTGTCATTAGTCTATTAATATATGATAAGCGTAGTTGTTTCTTTACTGATGTAGAGCCAACATGACCCTTAAGTTTGTATTTAATTTAGTACTGCAAATGATTTTTCAACTTCTTGTTTATGGCTGACAGAATTCAACGAATTATGCCATGATCTGAAAATTTATCACAGCAATTTGAAATATACCATGATCATATATAATCTTCTCAGCCGTGAAGCTTAAGCATGTTGTTAAAAATGTTGCAAAGATTGCATAAATTCAGAGATCCCTGCAGCTTCTAGAAATTCCTGCACAGGAAACTGAAAACACCGTGGAAGATGTCAAACTGCACAACCTAATCTAGAAAACATGTGACCCTTTTACTTGAACAATCCACAAAATCACTATTAGCGGAAGCTTTACTTCTCATGAATTTGAACCACTGATAATTACCAGGAAATTGCATTTGATATTTAAATCACTATCATCTCAGGCCTCCTTTGGTATTTCACGTGGAAGAATTTTGCTTTTCAAATCTGCATTAACTAGATTAAATCAACATGCTGGACAACTTGCCAAGTTGCGAGTGATACTAAAACTAGCACTAATGCTGTAATACCACAAGTTAGTGTAAATGTTGTAATCTATTTCATTGCTTAGATATCATTCAGCCTTCAAAAAAAGTAATAATAATAAATGGAGTAATAAGTTCATATATATATATATATATACCATCCCTTAATTCTAGACTGAGAATTATTCATTCAATTAGTAGTTACTAAGTACCCAAAAAAGGATTCTTTCAAATATGTTATAGAATTCTAGACTAAATAATACAGGAATCACAACAGGAAAAAAAAAGAAACAAACATGAAACCACAGCAATCTGTGATATGCATCTATATGTTAAATGATAAGATTAACATATTTGGAAAATAATTATATTACAAACGATAAACTATATAAAACTACACGCACACACGCACTTTCAGCTAATCCTAGGTCCACTTCCCGTGACTGTGACAGCTCTGACTCCTATGTATGTGACTACAGCTGGTCGAACGAAAGCCTCAGCATTTTGGATATTAGTATGATACCTGTATTAAAGGTCTAACTAAAGCAAGAAAAACTCTGACGTCAGCCATATGACAGGAGTCCAATCCAAGCACACACTCTGAGTGGAGTGTTTTCAGCTGAACCGTTGCTGTTTCTATACGAGTCTATGTGAACATCGTTGTAAAACCTGCCATCCTCGTCCTCAGGCCAGCAACTGCTGTTCATTACAACCTTAATCCACTTCAAAACTATAGAAACACATACACACTTGACTTTAATTGATATATGGACAAGATACTTTCAGCTGTCACTGAACAACTACCTTGATCCTAAAAGGTCAACTTATTTATTTCAGAATTAATAATAAATATTTCCTGTTTATAAGGCTCAACAAATCCATTTGTTTTTCCTTTTCACTTATAGTCATTATGCACACAGGCTTTAGCTACATTTATTAAGGTGACTCAAATGAGCCAGAACATATTTCAGTTCACCCAGATTAAAAGGTGATATTATAAATTTAATACTGAGTGTTAAGCCACCGTGATTAAGAGCAATATTGCACAATGATCGATTTTTTGTAAACGTAAAGCCTAGAATATGTGCGTCACACACCAATGCCAAGCACAAACACGCAAGATCACACATACACACACACACTGCTGACGGTGAACCAGTTGTCAATGGAGCAACTGTTTGTGTCAAAGACTTTGCTCAAACCAAAACCCAACCATACATCTATACACTGTTTCCCCTTAGCGGTCAATAAAGCACTTATCGTATATATTCAGACTGATGTGTGACAGGGTAACAGAAAAGGGGGACACAGATTCACACGCAGTTGTGATGCCAGTATGCCAGCCTGTCACACTACTCGGATTTAATTGGAGAATAAGTCTTACAGTGCATCGCTCCACTGCAGTGTTACGAAGCAAAATAAACATGCAAAAAAAAATTGCGGGTTACCAAATAAGCAAAACAACAAAAACAACCCACGACAGTGCTATACACCAATGTGTGCGATTTTCAAGTCAATGATCTGCCCACTCCACACAACACATTGCGTATCAACACTGATTTTGTGCTCATTCACAGATTGTTCTGCAAATGTGCATTCTGGGGCATACAGAAGGGTGCAGGGCTGCAGCAGTGCAGTGTTGTGCAGCTCAGGGGCATGCATGGGTGCTATGACTTCCTTCCTCCCCAAGGCCGACCATTTCCAACTGCATTACCTGCTTTATTTGGACTTTAAAGTGGGTCACCAAGGGGGTGTTACAGTCTCACACATGAAACAGCAAAAACAAGAGATGAGCGCACAACAAGGGACATAAGGGACACATGCCATACTCTTTGAAAAATCAGCAGCTGTGCAGTTTACTATTAAAAAATCCCCTGCAAAAGAGCTCAAACGCTTTGAAATCAGTAGCTAAACATTACCATTACCTATAAAGCACGTTTCAGACGAGCTGTATGGATGATGAAGCAGTACATGTAGTGAGTGACGTAGACGAAAGGCTGCCCAAAACAACATTCTATAAACACTCCACCATCATCAGTCAGACGTGGAAGAATATCACTCATTTATCCAACATGACCCAAAGGAGCAAAGGTGCTCAGTGGCAAACACTTACCATTACTAAAAGCATGCAGTGGCACACATGACTTGATGAGAAATGAATTGACAGATGGTGTTAATGCAGACAAACTGAGCCATCATTATGGAGACACTCTTTAACAGCAGAGTGCATCTTATTTACGTGCATCTCTGAAGATGGCAAAATCTCAAGAGTGTGTAACATGAAAACCCCACTAGTGTCAACACGGCTATATTCAAGGAGGCCCGTTAGTACTGAACGATACTTTTAAAATATTAATTACAATATTAACTGATTATAAACCTGATGCTCGGTTGAAAGGCTTTTTTTATACTTCTATAAGGACGTATTCCGACATGTATTGGACTATGAGGTGAGCCGCTGAAATAATACACAACAATGGAAAGCGTACCGTCAGAATGCGCACGAAAGCCGCCGGTGGTAGTAGTACTCGCAGTGCTTCGCAATGTCACGGGAGTAGTACTAGCCTATGCCAAGGACTCGCAACAGCTAAATTAGACAAGGAAAGACCTTGTGAGAGAGTAAAAGAAAGCGTTAAAACGTGTTCAAACACACTCGCACTGACGCGCAAAAACACTACGCAAAGGTTGTTCATGTCAATAAGGACGTACATGCAGCAAAAGTTGCAAATGACCCACCTTTATGAGCCGTCCTAGCAGCGGGCTGATGACAGCGCGTGTAGTAAGTCCGAGTAATAGTGGTGGTTACCGAATAAAGTATTAATTTGTTTGTTTTTACATTGGCGCCGTGACGTTATTACTCGCTAGTACTGTAGGTAGTGCATTCCTTCCTCGAGCGTAATCCTGCCAGTGCGTAACGCAGTGCATGAGTGCCAGTCTGCTCTGTTCAAGTTGCTCAAACTCATGCCATTCAGTCCAAACAATTCGGAAAGGGATACGTTATTAAATTACTCAAAAGCTTGGTTTGAACGCTGTGTTTAAAACATTTGACAAAGTTTAACTCTGCATCCCCACCCCTTTCCTTCTTCTTGCTCTAGGTCCTTCCTTGATATTTTAGTGAGCGGATTTGTTCTCCATTTGTCTTTTGCACACAACATTCGTGTCTAAAATACTGGTTGTCACTAATATTAGCGGTGGATTCGTTTGAGTGATAACTACTTACCAAAACAGCAGAAATACTTAGGAGGTAACCGATGAATTTACGGTGCAAATTGCAGATGGGCTCTGTCCTTTCGTCTGAAGTGGCGAGCAACGTCCATCCATGTCTTCTGTCTGTCGGGAAATGTACTTTATATCGGTCCTCCGTAAAACATCTTCGCCCCCCTCCCAACAGCAACTAAAACAGGGATTAAGAACTATATGAATCCCTTTTCCACTACAGTCACAAAATGGTGAATCCTCGAGCGTAATCCTGCCAGTGCGTAACGCAGTGCATGAGTGCCAGTCTGCTCTGTTCAAGTTGCTCAAACTCATGCCATTCAGTCCAAACAATTATGAAAGGGAGAACTTAATAATTTACTCAAAAGCTTGGTTTGAACGCTGTGTTTAAAACATTTGACAAAGTTTAACTCTGCATCCCCACCCCTTTCCTTCTTCTTGCTCTAGGTCCTTCCTTGATATTTTAGTGAGCGGATTTGTTCTCCATTTGTCTTTTGCACACAACATTCGTGTCTAAAATACTGGTTGTCACTAATATTAGCGGTGGATTCGTTTGAGTGATAACTACTTACCAAAACAGCAGAAATACTTAGGAGGTAACCGATGAATTTACGGTGCAAATTGCAGATGGGCTCTGTCCTTTCGTCTGAAGTGGCGAGCAACGTCCATCCATGTCTTCTGTCTGTCGGGAAATGTACTTTATATCGGTCCTCCGTAAAACATCTTCGCCCCCCTCCCAACAGCAACTAAAACAGGGATTAAGAACTATATGAATCCCTTTTCCACTACAGTCACAAAATGGTGAATGAACCACTAACAGCTGGCCCGCCTGGCCAATCAGAGCGCACTGACAGATACAGTAACCTATGGACGTGACGGCACAAACTTAGAGGCGTTTCTCAGTGGTTTATTCCATTTGATTGGCAGGCGCTTTGGCCCAATCGCAATGAAACTAGATACCAAGCCGGCGCTCACTCCAAAAGTTACAGTATCCAATGAGAGCGCTGGGAACCATAGGAACAGGGTGTGGGCGGGCACTAGGGAAGTGTTCAAGAAGCGCTGGCCAATAACGCGATACGAGTGTTCGCTCCCTAAAAAAAGGTGCGTGTTTACCACAAACGACAGCGCAACACTTCATCCTAAAATCACTAGTTTTTCACTTCCCCTGAACTGCAAGAAATGTTTGTAAACTAAAAGAAAAACTCGCACGTTTCAGTTTAATACTATTTGCTATACTAAAATTTAGTAATCTGTTAAATTCTGAGGATTAAAAAGAAAGGTAAAATCACTAAACGGATTCGGTTAATCACAATAAAGCCACCCTTGTGCGGTTCCCTGACTAACCATTTCACTTTCACACTACTGTGCTTGTGAATACGGGATGAACTGTTGTCTCTCTCTCTCTCTCTCAATTTTTTCCACTCTGCCTCGCTTTTCTCTCAGCAACAGCCCCTCACCTCGTGTGCGAGAGCCAATCGTTGCGCCGCAATCCGCTGTCTCTAACGTATGTGCCGTTGTGCCCCGCCCCATCCATACAACCCTTGCAGGATTTTGGAGGTGACGTCATCGTGCCGCTGTGTGATTGGCCAGAGGCGCCGCGTCGACGAGCCAATGATCAAACTCAGCGATGAAGTCATGAAGCATGTTGCCACCAGCTGGATGGAAGGGGCGTGGCCTGACATACTCGCCTAACCCCGTGCTTGATGCGTAGTAGGACAACATACTAGTGACTGATAAGCCATCGTTTTAAAACACGTCAGAAAACCAAGTAGTGTACTTTAAAATTTTGTTCAAATACAAATACTGTTTTGAAACTTTTTTTTTTCAAACGTAGCCCATCCGAGCACAGAAAACCAAATTCAGACATACTGACGCATTGAAGCGTACATCTACATTATCGAATGAATGTTCGTTGTGAATTTCCTTTGAGAAGCAAAGACGTCGTTACATAATCGCTGTTGCAGCCAGAATCAAGTACTCTCAAGCGCCATCCTCAAATGTTAAAGCAATGTACAGCGACCTCTGTCGGTTATATCTTGATAAACACAAAACTGTAAAACTATAAACATACGTGCACGCGCCACTGTGTGGTGGCTTAGGGGGATTCAAAACACTAAGAATAAGGTAAACTTTTTTTGTGCACTTTTCATAAATCAAGACGAAAATGGAGAATTTAAAATAAAGCACTTTTTGTAGCAATCGAGTATCTTAAAGTGTCATACCCCCTTATTAGCACTTATTCTCCCCAGAGCCCTGCCCTTTGACCTGACCCCCTCCATGATGACAACCCCTTTATTTTGGCTCTGCAAAGCTGTGTCAATCAGCCGTCATACATCTATCCCTCTTCCCTACACTCCCACTGTGTAGACTACACTCCCACTGTGTACAGGGAACTGCATTCCCTCCTCTAGTTCTCTGAAATGCAGACAACTACTGAAGCGATAAAAGAAGTAAAAGGGAGACGACAGACAGAGAATGTGACAAAACAAAACATGACAGGGATGATGAGATGAACCAGAGGCAGAAATATAATCACAGGTTTCATTTGAATCCCACAACCGGTCTATTGAAGTTTTATTCAGTCAGTGCTCATAAAGAACATTGATTTGAACAAGTAGACAGACCTGATGCCTACTGATTAAGTTAAATTGGTAGTGGATAAAAAAAGGTTACTAGTAAATGTGAATTAAGGTCATCAGACAATGTCAAGTTCAACGTTCACGTAAAATGGTCCATCTGAACTTGTTCTTTAAAGAGTTACATCTTTGTGTATATTGTCTCTCTCGGTTTGCTACTTTCACCTTCACAGACACTTAATAAGAAAGCAGATGCTATAAAGTGAGAGAAAAAAAGGTTTACTGGTCTTTGGTAGACAAAAACTGACAGATATGTGCAGCGGCCCCTCATAACACAATCATAATAGAATTAGCAAAATATGTCTTGCTTAACATGACATTCATATACCTCTAAAATTAAACTAAATATTTAAATATTTTATTTAGCAATATTACTTACATGTACTTTCATATTTAGAATACATATATCATTTGTAAGCAGGAAAAGATGTCTCTAAGGATGTCTCTAAAAATCAATATTGATGATTTTAAATGGTTGATAACGCTTGTACTTCTGCTCTTCAGACAGCAGAGGTCAGTCTTAAAAAGTCTATGTTATATATTATATCAACAGGCTGGATACACAACATGAATTTAATAAATAAAGAACTTCTCAACTGCTAATGGTCATCTAAAGCATATTGCTTTGCTTGGAATCATATTTATTTCTTTATTGACTTGTTAATAATTTTGTCATGCTTGCACTGCATCAAATTGTAGATCTACAGACACGTTGGCCTCCTGACATGCTAGTTATTGAAATAAAAAATAACAAAAGGTTGCAGAAACCAGATGGCTTTTAACCAGTTTAATTGACCCCGATTACATTTTAATTACAATTCTGAAAAAGAACACAAAAAAAAATGAAAAAAGGAGGAATTAAAATGTTACATCATGGTAATAAAACCTGTTATTATGAATTATGGAACCACAGAAAAAAATTTTAAGAAAGAAAGTGAGAGAGATACTTTTACACAATAAAACAATACACAATATATCTTTTAAAATCATACAATCCCCCGATGAAAAAAATGTACAAGAGCAAGAAATCAGTAACACTACAAAATAACAATTACATGACATGACTTGAGTTCAAATCATAAGGCCGATCCTCCCCTGAATGCCCTTCCTCCATCCTATATCTCTCCACAATAACCACCTATATTAAAGTTACAGTTTTACGTTAATTTACAAAAGTTTAAATGTTACACTAAACACACTGTCGGGTTGCTCGTGGGAAGGCAGGGGTGGGGGGAAACATTCTTAAAAGGATCTCTTACAGTATTGTATACAATGTTCTCATGACTACTATATGAGGAGAATATGTCAACAAAATAATGATAACTAATAATAATTAGGATGAACAGCAACATTGACATCAGAGAGCACATAAACAGGAGCAGTTCGGGTGAAAAACAAAACAAAACAAAACATCATTCGACTTGAAAAAGTGACATCCTGGGATAACCGATGAGAGCAGCCTAAGAGAAAACAAATAACTTCCCTCCTAAAGAGAAACAATGCACACACTTTGTGCCCAAACAAAAGTTTACAAGACTGCACTGGTCAATACTGCTCACCCCATCTCAATTTATTTTATTTTTTTTTATTTTGAGGTATGCCGGGCGTGCACCCTAGTTAAAGACTTGACTAATTGATTAAGAAAGAAAGAGGAGATCTGAAACATAATCAAATCTGATTAAAGTGGGAATAAGGCAGCTAGAAAGAGTCCAAAACTTTGAGGAGGTAACCCGTTGCCAGTTCAATTTTGTTTGATGTATTATCTTAGGTATTAGGGACACTTAAGCCATGATATAACTCCTTCCTGTCACTGTAAAACCATTATATCATGGCTAGTGTCCGACTGGCCACCCTCTTGATGTCTCAAGTCCTGTGCTCAACTTCCACAGGGCTTTAGTGCACACAGGTTTATGAGGTTCATGATGCAAGATTTCAAAAGAATTACAGCCTTGGGTGTGGTGTTACATACATGCACAGAGACCTGCAGCCTCTCTCAAACACACACACACACATAAGTTGTGGCAGTAAGAACAGGATGTTGAAGAGGTGCGTGCTGGTTAAAGAACCGAATGTGCCACATCATCTGTGGTGCAAAGCTCTTGTGCTTTGTTAGAGTCTTATGTACAATTTATTCTTTCGCTCCTTGACCCTACCTTTTATTAACCTGACAAGAAAAGCAACATTTTCCTCCCTTACCCAAATAGCAACATTATCCCTGAGGTGAAGAGTCAACCTTCCCCTCAAAACGAAATCTGATACAAACCCCCTGAAATTGATATATCTGTTAATGCTATGCTTTCCGTTTATAGTATGTGCAACACATAATATATAAAGGTATATTGAATGTATACTGTTCTTTTTTTAAGATTTTTGTTTTTCCTTGTCAGACATGCTATTAAAACAAGGCATAAGAGGCAGAGTGTGTGTATGTGTGTGTGTGTGTGTGTGTGTGTGTGCGCAAGAGAGCGACTTCTGGCCACACATGCCTTCTACTGTCTTTCTATTCTTAAATTAGTATTTAAATGTAAGGGATTATGGATTGAAACTGCTATTTCACCTCCCCCAGTCCATAGTAAGATCTCATAGAGGTCCAAGGACTGAGGACAGTTAATCAGGACAAAGAATCAGCACTTGGTTCTAAATGGTACATCAAGCGCCAAAATAGTTAAACTTTGAGCCCCAGACGGTCTAGTATCACTGTACAAGCTTGTGTGCGTGTGTGTGTGGGATGCTGGTTTGGTTCACACTTAAAGGACTGACTATACAAGGGAAGCTTGTTATAAACTCCCTAATGTGTATTACCTTCAGACTGTCGTTTCAAAGACTAACCAACTAAGGAACTAGCCATTTAAGATATTTAGGAGTATGGTCTCTGAACCGCATGTTATGCCCGAGTCATTTCGTCCCCAATGGAATGAAAGTGATTCAGGTATGGTCCCAGAGGAAAAAAAGAGAACGGAAGAGAGTTTTAAGGTGAGCTGGTTTGGACAGAAAAGGAAAGGAGGGAGATTTCCTGAGAACTTACACACAGCTAGATTTCCGAAACACACACAATCAAACTCGAATCAGACACTTCATACAAGGAATAAGAAAGGGGTCATGTCTGAGTGTGTGTGTGTGTGTGTGTGCGTTGAGGGATTTTGTCCCTGAGGGTTCGGACTTCTGACCAGGCTGGTTTTAGAACAGAGTCTGTTTGTGACTTTCTGTGCATTTGTATCCCACCACATCACATGCAGACTGATCACAGTCTGTTGCTGAGGAAAATAATGCTGGGCTGCTGGAGAAGAAGATCAAGCCCCTCAAACCAGACCTTTCAAACCAGTCTTTCTGACACCCATCTCTAGTTCTCTTTGTGGGATTTTGAGGGACAGCTCACAGGCACTTTGCAAAATAAAATTATCTTCTAAAAATATAAAATATTCTCTAGTGCCAAAGGTCAAATTCATGACTCCTGAGGGTCGCTGGGGCACGTGGGTGAACTCATTCTTCATAACGGTCACAATGAGATGTACTGGAACATGTGCTGGAGAACCCCTCGTCTGAAGCTGAGGGCGGCGGGGGAACGAGGGTAGCCTGGGGAACGGGATTAAATTAAGCAAGGGTCGGTTAGTCTAAGTGTGAAGAGTATGTGTCAGTATTACTGTTGTTAGTAGCAGCAGTCATTGATTTAAAAAGTCACGTGTGAGTGTGGGTCCATCAGCAGTTGTCGAGTTGTGTATCAGCAGTTGTCTAAGTGTGTCGATGCGTATCAGCACTCCTTGTTCTCCAGTGACAGCTGTGCAATTTATTCTTTCGCTCCTTGACCCTACCTTTTATTAACCTGACAAGAAAAGCAACATTTTCCTCCCTTACCCAAATAGCAACATTATCCCTGAGGTGAAGAGTCAACCTTCCCCTCAAAACGAAATCTGATACAAACCCCCTGAAATTGATATATCTGTTAATGCTATGCTTTCCGTTTATAGTATGTGCAACACATAATATATAAAGGTATATTGAATGTATACTGTTCTTTTTTTAAGATTTTTGTTTTTCCTTGTCAGACATGCTATTAAAACAAGGCATAAGAGGCAGAGTGTGTGTATGTGTGTGTGTGTGTGTGTGTGTGTGTGCGCAAGAGAGCGACTTCTGGCCACACATGCCTTCTACTGTCTTTCTATTCTTAAATTAGTATTTAAATGTAAGGGATTATGGATTGAAACTGCTATTTCACCTCCCCCAGTCCATAGTAAGATCTCATAGAGGTCCAAGGACTGAGGACAGTTAATCAGGACAAAGAATCAGCACTTGGTTCTAAATGGTACATCAAGCGCCAAAATAGTTAAACTTTGAGCCCCAGACGGTCTAGTATCACTGTACAAGCTTGTGTGCGTGTGTGTGTGGGATGCTGGTTTGGTTCACACTTAAAGGACTGACTATACAAGGGAAGCTTGTTATAAACTCCCTAATGTGTATTACCTTCAGACTGTCGTTTCAAAGACTAACCAACTAAGGAACTAGCCATTTAAGATATTTAGGAGTATGGTCTCTGAACCGCATGTTATGCCCGAGTCATTTCGTCCCCAATGGAATGAAAGTGATTCAGGTATGGTCCCAGAGGAAAAAAAGAGAACGGAAGAGAGTTTTAAGGTGAGCTGGTTTGGACAGAAAAGGAAAGGAGGGAGATTTCCTGAGAACTTACACACAGCTAGATTTCCGAAACACACACAATCAAACTCGAATCAGACACTTCATACAAGGAATAAGAAAGGGGTCATGTCTGAGTGTGTGTGTGTGTGTGTGTGCGTTGAGGGATTTTGTCCCTGAGGGTTCGGACTTCTGACCAGGCTGGTTTTAGAACAGAGTCTGTTTGTGACTTTCTGTGCATTTGTATCCCACCACATCACATGCAGACTGATCACAGTCTGTTGCTGAGGAAAATAATGCTGGGCTGCTGGAGAAGAAGATCAAGCCCCTCAAACCAGACCTTTCAAACCAGTCTTTCTGACACCCATCTCTAGTTCTCTTTGTGGGATTTTGAGGGACAGCTCACAGGCACTTTGCAAAATAAAATTATCTTCTAAAAATATAAAATATTCTCTAGTGCCAAAGGTCAAATTCATGACTCCTGAGGGTCGCTGGGGCACGTGGGTGAACTCATTCTTCATAACGGTCACAATGAGATGTACTGGAACATGTGCTGGAGAACCCCTCGTCTGAAGCTGAGGGCGGCGGGGGAACGAGGGTAGCCTGGGGAACGGGATTAAATTAAGCAAGGGTCGGTTAGTCTAAGTGTGAAGAGTATGTGTCAGTATTACTGTTGTTAGTAGCAGCAGTCATTGATTTAAAAAGTCACGTGTGAGTGTGGGTCCATCAGCAGTTGTCGAGTTGTGTATCAGCAGTCGTCTAGGTGTGTCGATGCGTATCAGCACTCCTTGTTCTCCAGTGACAGCTGTGCCGTGGCTCGGTGGAGCTCGGTGCTAACTCTATGATGAGCGAGAGGAGGTGGGCTCTCTGCCTCTCCACTCCCACTCTCACTCTCCTCCACCATCCCATTCCTCTCGCTCCCCCTCTCTTCTCCTCTCACTTTCTTGTCCTCCGCCTCTTCCATGTGCTGGTCCTGATCCCAGCGCCGTTTGAACCGGAGCTTCAGTGGGATGCACTGGGAGTTGGTTTGTGGCAGCTGCATGTCCGCAGGCTCCACGGGTTCGCTCTTCACAATGGAGTTACTACGGCGACCATCACCTGAGGAAGAGGTGGGAGGGATGAAGAAGGGTGGAGGTGCGGGGGCTTTGAACACCTCTTCCTCCAAGTCCTCATCTGGGTGGAGAGCGGCATCAGTGCCGTTGGGCTGTTGGTGCTTTTGGCTGTGTGGATAATGATTATGGTGATGATGATGACGGTGTTTATGGTAGTGAGAGGGGAAAACATCAAACTCTTCATCTCTTTCATCAGCTTCTTCATCACTGACGTCAGTTACTTCGACTTCCTCTTCTGATTCAATGTCAGATATGGGCTCAACCTATAGAGAGAAAGAGTGCATGTAGTGTCAAAGCAGAGTTGGGTGTTCCTGACTAATTCCCATGAATTTTCCAGTTGCTTGTGATGACTGAAAAAATTGTTTTTGCACTACAGATCATAATTTCAATGCAAATAAATAATTTATAACTATGCATAACTACAACTAGATTGTGCAAAATTGTATTTCTATTAGTTTTCCGGGCCTGGAAATGACACTTTTGAAATAACCTATCTTTAGGTTTTCTAGGACTGTGGGAACTCTGACTTTAGGTCTGTTAAAATTAAGCATCAGAAAAGTAAAACAGTGACTATTTATAAAACCATTTTAGTCTGAATCAGATTTTTTTTAGGTCATTCCCTAAAAAGTTTGGATAGATTAATGGAATGTTCGGCACTGTTCAATGAAGCCCTCAAAATATTTCGATAGTTAAATAATTTCTGACTTGTCAAGGAAATATTAGAGATGTATTGCTTCATTTTTAGTGTTGAACATTTGGAGTTGATGTAAACAACCATTCAGTACATTTACATACACTATAAAAGTTTTGCGTAAACGTTTTAATGCTGGAATACACTTCATGAATTCTGCCCAGATTTTTGCCCTGATTTGCAGTATGGAGAATCAATGCTAGCTGCCGAAAGTCAGAGCCAGACTTTGGACAGTCAGAGTTTACAGATTTCACAGAAAATTGCGTAGTGTATCATGGGCACATACTCTAGATTTTTCTAGATTTTTTCATATCAAATATCAAACATGTCATCATGTTTGATATTTTGAGCCAGTTTTAAAACACTGTTTTGTTGTGTTTGGAACTACTTGCAGTGTGTGATCCTCAGTTGTTTGTTCTCTAACAAACTCTAAGTAGCAGGTAGCAAGTAGCAATTATAACTGTGCATGTGATTGTATAGATCATAATTCCTGATTACCTTAATCTTGGGCAACCCCGCGCTGTTTAGCGAGCCGGTTGAGGAGGAGTTGGACACCAGTCCTGATCCGCTGGCTGAACTGAGGTCACTCCCAAACGACAACGAGGAACCCAGACCAGATGTAGATGTGGAGGACAGCGAGGCCTGTCGACCCTGACTGTCGCGCTGTTTTCGGCCCAATGGGGGAGGCTGGAGTTTGAACTTGAATGGAGAATGGTGCTGTTCCTCCCCCAGGTGATGGTGAATAGGGTGAGCGTGAGGTGGCGGGAGGATGGAGTGATGGCTGTTGAGCACCGAAGGCCTCTCGGCAGGACCACGATCACAGCCCTGGGGTCCGGGCATGCCTTTGTCGGGGCGCTGAGGCTGAGGAACGATGATGTTTGGGTAATGAAAGAAGGCACGAGGGCTCAGGTGGTAATTGTAGACGCTCTGGGTGTGAGCCTGCAGGTAGCGCTGCATGTCCTCTGGGTTGAAGGAGAAGATGGAGCCAGGCATGGGCGACAGGGTAGGGGAGGGAGTGTAGGCCAGGTGAGAGCCTGGGGTCATGGAGAGTGCCGGCGAGAGAGGTGGCACCAACAGGCCTGGACCTCCCGGACCGGACAGAGGCGAGACGGTGAATGGCGAGAGAGGCTCGGGATGAACCCTGTGTCCGCCAACCTCTGACACTCGATGACCTCTGTGACCGCCCGGTCCACCGTACATCCTGAACATAGCCTCGTGAGACAGACGAGGGTGAACAGCACCTCGGAAACTGCCACCTCCTCCACCTCTCTCAGCCACTCTTTCAGTCACTCTCTCCTCTGCCGCACCTCCGTTCCCATCTTCGATCTCAGAGTTGACAGAAGTTCCATCGCTGCAGTCAGAGACAGACCCACGGGCGATGCGGCGGCCGCTGAACATCCCCGGACTGCGCAATTCTTCACTGCTGGGGGACCGCAGCACTTCAGACACCTGCATGTCTGAAGGAGTGGATGGAGGGAAACGGAAATGGGGACCTGTAGGCACTGGTGGAGCACTTTGAGGAACAGCTGCTCCTGCGGAGAGACAAACACAGGTAGAGGTCTTAATTGAGTTTTGCATTTTATTATGTAAACAAATGTATGTGATTTGTGTGTCCTCGTTTTGTACCTGCAGACCCCATATCAATGAAAGGGTAGTTGACCAGGACCAGCTTGTTGAAATTAAACTTGTAGGTGAAGCGTTTTCCTTTAGTTTTATGTAGAATTCTCTTGTTGTAATAATACCTGCAGAAAGACAAGCAGGACACATTAGCCTACTCTGAAATCAAATTTAACCTGAAATAAGGTATTGGATTATTAAAAGTTTAAAACAAAGAAATGTTAAGATGTAAAATGAATAAGAAAAAATCCAGATTCCGCACTAATCAAATAAGTAAATGTACGATATTGATGATATATACTCTATGTACAGACAATCATATGTTCTTGCTTCCAGTGAAGCACAAGATGCTCTTTGGATCATCTCAAATCATCCTGGAGAACATGCACATCAGATTTGACACAAACTTGTGGAGTTCATGCAGCTTGAGTGATGCTATCGGAAAATGGGACAAATTAAATACAAAGTCATTGTCATTTAAAGGAGACAAATTATGCCTCAGCTCAAAATACCCCACAGATCATTTACATCATTTTGTTTATTTTAGATCTGTGTGGTAGCAGCAATATACAGTAAATAAATCTCTTGTCTCCTCTGAGGGTGGGACTCTAAACAGTGTTCTGTGTTCATCTGTGCAGCCAAAGACAGAACAGTTAGCATGTTTTGCTTAAAATTTCGCCATGGCGTTAGAACTGGTATACCGTTGTCACTTGCGAAATCAAATGACAGTGCCGTGAGTGGAAACTTACAGATTAAGGGGCAGTAATATTATAATGAGATCCCTTTGCCACGTCACCAAGGGAGCGAAATCAGATGCGCTATAATATATATTATATATATTATTTTTATATTATATATAATTTGTAAGAAAATCTGAAAAAAATAAATTACTTAATTTAAATTCAATTAAATAATAAATTTGCACACACACATTCATATATATATATATATATATATATACAGTGGCCTCCACTAATATTGGCACCCTTAGTAAATATTAGCAAAGGCGGCTGTGAAAATAAATCTGCATTGTTTATCCTTTTGATCTTTCATTCAAA
>NW_015659713.1:32100-51291 GCF_001515625.1 Sinocyclocheilus rhinocerous | reverse complement strand
TTATATTAAATAATAAATTAAATATATAGCTACCAGTGCAGTGTACATTTTAAATTAATCCGCTTAATACAGGTACATCAAGAACCCAGGAAATATTTAAATATGTTTTTGTATGTATTGTTAATATATTTTTTATGTGTACATTTGTTGTGTTTGTGTGTGTGCAAATCCCTGTGACAACGATTCATCTTGTACTTAATAACCTTCCAGCCACAATTCTCTGTGAATGACATGTTTCACGGAAGATGCTGACACTGAGCTTTTTGAATGCATAGAGGATATATTTACTCACCCTGCATGTGTGTGTGTGTGTGTGTGTGTGAGAGAGAGAGTGAGTGAGTTCAGACAGTCTTGTCTGTAGAGATTAAGCCGAGACAGGCAGAGTCTTGTGGTCAGATGAAGACGTGAGCGTGTGTAAATGTGTTTGAGTTGTGGTCAAAATGATTTGACAAGCATTTTTTTTTTTTTTAACTAAGTACGTGTCGTCAACCTCCAGAAGGGAAAAACGTGTGACTACGACACCACAACATAAGCTGAACGCACCTTCAATACAACTATTAACAAAGACACAGATGTAAGCAGGTGATCAGTAATCATGTGACCCACGATAACACTCCGAGCCACACAACGAGATATAAATATAATTGAGACAGCTGTGGATTAGCAGCATGTCTACCGAATACACCAGCAGCAGCAGTGTTTGCATGGGTAGACATCCAGCTCACACAATCTACTTACTTCTGCACTGTTTGGCTGGAAGTGGTAACCTGAGCTTATGACGGATGACAGATGAGAACGCAGAGGTGAGATGAAGGGATACTCTAATGATGACATCCTGAACTGTGATGTTCCAATCAACAGGCCAGGCAAAGTAACACTTAATTCTATGGCTGTCAGATATGACTGGTTCTTAAAAAATGTTCACACAGTCACGCAATGCCGTCGCTGGATATGCTTTCTATATAGCATGCGGCTGGTTTCCCAAAGCAGAGGTTAAACCTCCTTGAACTACATTACATTGTGCTTTCTGTGGTGAAAACCAGTGTATAATTAAAAACAGTATGTGACAGCTGGAGTGTTTCTTGAATTGTCATATTCTGCATTTTTCTCAACTATATGATGCACAAAGACATGGCGTTCAGGTTTTAGCCAAATCTATTTATTTTATTTTCAAAAATACATAAAAAATGCAATTCATACATACAATAACCTATTCCGAGATGAGCAAGTTTTTAATTTCTAATCCTTAATGTTTGAAAAATATTCTCACAAATGTCTGAAAACAAGCTCACAAACTTGAATATCCTTGAAAATATCTGAAACAAACACACACACACACACACGTCTAAAAAAGTCTAAAAATATCCTTAGATATCCTTGAAAACTTAATATCAAATGTCAAAAAATACCACATGTAAAATATCCACACAAACTAAAAAAAAATCTGAAAATATTCTTAGAAACTTTTGAAAAATATCATCATAAATGTTTTAAAATCCTCAAACTCAACAGATTTATCAACAGAAGTAATGGGAAGCCCTCGGAAATATACAGGTTTATGTATTAGCTCTACTTTGGGGGCAAATTTGTACGTAAAATGTAATAAATGACAAAACCTCTCTATGGGGACATTTACATTTTCAAAAAAAAAAAAAAAAAAAAACTAAAAAATACTGTCATTTTAAAATCTAAAGAGTTTTCTATTAAAGACAGGGTTATGGTGTGGTTTAGGTCTACAGTTCTTCTAAGGGTGCTTTCACACCCTTAGAAGAGGGGGCAGTCGTGGCCTAATGGTTAGAGTCGGACTTGTAATCCGAGGGTTCGAGCCTCAGGTCTGGCAGGAATTGTCAGTGTGGGGAGTGAATAACCAGTGCTCTCTTCCACCCTCAATACCACAACTGAGGTGGTTCCCGGACGCTGCAGTAATATGGCTGCCCTTTGCTCCGGGTGTGTGTGTTCACTACTGTGTGTGTGCACTTGGATGGCTTAAATGCAGAGCACAACATCCGAGTATGGGTCACCATACTTGACCACACGTCACTTCACTCACTCACACCTGGCTCGTTTGGAGCGTTTGTTCGGAACCCGTCCTGTTTTCTCCCTTAGTTTGGTTCGTTTAGGCACATGTGAACACGGCAATCGTGCTCAGGTCCGGACCAAAATAATCGGTCCGAAAGTGCCTGAACGGAGTAGTCTCGGCCCGATTGCAAACAGATTCTGAAGCGGTTCACTTGTGGTGAGAAAGCAGTCCGACCCAACAGACCAACGAACCAAGCGGTATCAAAATTCATAACAGGAAATATGTTACATAAAAAGCAGCAGTGTCTGATTCTGTGAGTGAGCACATTAGTTACTGCAGTTGAAAACCAAAGAGCGCCTCTTCATCTCAAAACATTGTGTGACGCAATATTGTAATGAATTAAGTCCCTGTTTCCGAACAAAGCAAACGATCTACAGGTCTGAATACACCCTAATTAGCTTTATATAAACAATAAAAGTCCTCATTTAGATAGTAAATGTGTGTGTGTGAGATGCGTTGGGGTGGGGTACGAGTGGGCCTGTGTGGCTCTAGGGCGGATGGTAAACGGACAGTGAGATCCACTCCATCCATAAGCTCTATTGAGAAGCCAGAGATAAACATCATGTTTTGTATGCTGCATGTGTTAGCGCGTGTCACTTTTGCACTAGCCTGTGTATGTGTGTATCTCCACCCACTGAGCTAATAAAGAGCTCATTCTGTCCTGACAATAAAACCCAAAACTGCCCTCAAATGCACACGCACACACACTCATGTCGTCATCCTCCTCCAAACAAAGAGAGCTGTGTGTTTGCTTTTTTAAATTTTTCTGGATTCTGTGTTTTATGGTTTGATACAAATTGAATACAAAAAAAATGCATAAAACTTTAATTCATTAATTAATTAAAACTTTAAACAATTAAATGACTATTTTTCAAATGTAATCAATTAAAATTTTAACAATTTAACAATATTTTTTTGGCAAACATAGTGTGGCATAACAGAGGTTTACTACTTAAATTAAAATTTACATTCTGCGTTATACAGTAAACTGCTTTATTATGACTGGATTCTGTCTGTGTTATAGCTGCAGAAACTCACACACACCCACACCCACACACACACACACACACACACACACACACACACACACACACAGTCAATCTTAATCAAATCTCCAGAGTGAAGAAGAAATCATGGCCGGCCACTTCAATCAACACTACATCGGCTCTGATGCTGATGACTGCATTGAGAACGTCTGACATCGAAATAACATCATTGTCATGTTTAATATGATGACAGACTTTGTCGAAGGGTTTTGATTTCCTGTTGGCAATGAAGGGAAAAAGGTCTAGAAAAGTTTTAAGGAAGCAAAAAGGTGCTCTTAATATTGTTTGACCTCAATGACTTTCATCAAATGGTCAAAAACTGTTGAAACATTCTTCAAAATATCTTCTTTTGAGCTTACCAGAAAAAAAGAAAGTCATATGGTTTTGGAACGACATGAAGGTTTATGATAGAATGTTTATTTTTAGATAAACTATAGCTTCAATGGATTCAAATTGGTCACATGGCTAAAACTGGCACTCTGATGACTTTGTAAAGTAAAACATTCTTATCATGTAGCCACTGTGGGTTTAAATAAACAGAATCTGGTGAGTTCTGTTAGGTCAGTTTTGACAAAAGAGGGATGAAATTTAATAAGGAAGGGAATGAGTATTTGGGCGTCTATCATGCTTGATGCCAGATGGCAAATGTTCCGATGTTCAGTGGAACATCAACAACGGGACAACAGAATTCAATTTTTGTGGAATTTCCACACGCGTGTGGCAGGAAGGTGATGAGTCGAGTCCCAGCGGGCCGTCTGCAGGAGAACATAATTGAAACAACACCCCTAACTCCATCAACATCAAGTCAAATTCCAGTCAGGATTAGAGCTTTAGCCCAGACTATATAATACATGCCATAGAGTGGCCAAGAAATGTCTGAAAAGGAGCGTTTGTCCTGGAATAAAGGGACGTCACAAGCGTGCAGGGTTGAATGTGAAAGCCTGTTGTGAGTTGAGAAGTGTCAGATTGAAGGTATGAATCAGATGGAGGAGTAGAGTGTGGGATTGTGGGGTAGGGAGGCGGTGTAGATGTGGAGGAATGGCAGTGAGTCACTGACATCAAAGAAAAAATAATGGAGGAGAGAGGAAATAAGAGGGATAAAAGAAGAGAGGAATAAGACAGTACTGTCTTACAGGGAAGTTCAACGTAGTATTAACAGAAAATAATTACAATTCATTACTTAAGTTTGTTAAAACACTTTAGTGATACATGAACTAGCAATGAACAACAATGTTCAATGTTTAAAATGTGTAAGCATTTGTAGAAAAATGCTGTTTCAAATGCTTTTTCAATAATCTGCTCAATAATCGCTCAGATAAATGTCAAAATACATAAGAAAAGGTCTATTGTTACTTCATTTTCGTTGTGACTAATTTTAATTAACCGAATTGAAACAATCGAAGTCTCTGGGGTATTGCATTGGGATAAACATTACAATCTATATGATTCAAAAGTCACAAGACTAAAAATCACTCATTTGTGCACAGTTACAGTGAGTATTTCTTGTAATGTAGACCCTGTAACCTTTTCATGATACATGGGAGACAATTTAAGTAACTTCATAGCCCAAATAACAGATTTTTTGTACCAAAGAATGAATGCAAGCACTGTAACACAAATTCAACCTACACATTTCTGCTTTTAATGCCTTGCCCTGTAGACTTCCACTGCAAGCGCATTCACAGTAATGTGCTGTTTACTCTGACTAAGGTCTACAGAGAGAGGAAAGAGAACAGAGAGGACTCAAATGAGAAGTTCTGTGCGGCTGCATGGCCTTCTGATGAAGGCGATGCAAATATCTCCTGCCCAGAACACAGAGAGGAACTCATGCTGAGAATGATCAAAGGACAAGGTCTCTATCTGACAGCAAATGAAGGTCCATCAGCCCAACAATTACCAGGTTCAGATTTCAAAACGCACTTTGTGCCACTCTTTGTGCAGTGTTGCCAGATTGAGCTGTTTGAAGTCACCGAATTTAGCTAGTCTTGATTGAATTGTGCGAAAGATGTGCTTAGGCAGGTAGACCAAATATTTTGTCATGATTTGGGTGCATTTTTAAGGAAATATACAATGAAGAAATTAAATAACAAAAAGGTTGTTCAATGCTGTCCATAAACTGTGTTGCCAAATTCCGAATGTTCTACACAAGTAGCTTATACACAAGTGACTTATCCAGTTTGGCAGTAAAACAAGTTTCCTAAATAATCTTAACAATGGCAAAGTGAGAAGAAATGTAAAATCCTCAATGCTTAATGATTGTGTGAAAAGAGCATTTTCATGTGACACTACTTAAAAACAAATTCCAATGCTAAGGATTACAGATACTCTCTAGATGAGAGCACAGGATTATTCAGAATGAATGGACATCAGTTGTGTTCCATATTCTGACAGCGTTTTTGGGAGCTGTGACTCTATGAAAAAAAATTGATTCATCTAACTGAAGGTACATAGGTAATATTATGCTCAAATTAGAGTTTGGAAAGACAATCTGGCAACCGTATCTGTGTCGGTGTGTGTTTGTTTAAGTGTGACAGGGACAGTCTGAGAGAAATCACTTCTAATTACAGCAACAAGTAGTTTGGCTTTATAGCTATACTTTCTTTCAAACACACAAGGCAAAACATACATTTGTGCGAACAGAGCACACATTCACATTTGTAATAACAGAGTGAAGAGGAAGAGTGACGTCATAGCATAGCACAGCTGTCAGCTTGTAAACAGTTTACACTTCACTCTCATATGTTTTGTAAAGAAATACATTTAAGCTCAAAATCTGATCTGGTAAAAACAAACAATAGGCTAAAAATAGAGAAGAAGAGAAGTAAAGTATAACTTGTCTTGGATAATCCAACATAAGTGGTAGAGCTTTTAAGACAGTGTTTATGTCTTCTGGTTAACTGATGGAAAAACACACCATCACACACACACACACACATGCGTTAATCCCTCACTACACTGTTAACATGGGATCTTGTCAGTGTTTGCAATCATACAAAATCTCTTTTTCTAAAGACAGCTCCAACTATCTCAAAGCTGCCATGGATTACATGATGTGATTCCTTAAGTTCAGTCCCATAACACAACATTACACACTATTGCTGCAAAGTCTGGCTTTACATCAGTAATCAGCAGTACACATAGAGGTCTACTCACTGATAATAATAAGGACTTGACAAATGCTAGAGAATCTATCAGATGTGGCAGGACTTCACTAATGAATCATGCTGATGATCTGGTAAAAACAAACAATAGGCTAAAAATAGAGAAGAAGAGAAGTAAAGTATAACTTGTCTTGGATAATCCAACATAAGTGGTAGAGCTTTTAAGACAGTGTTTATGTCTTCTGGTTAACTGATGGAAAAACACACCATCACACACACACACACACATGCGTTAATCCCTCACTACACTGTTAACATGGGATCTTGTCAGTGTTTGCAATCATACAAAATCTCTTTTTCTAAAGACAGCTCCAACTATCTCAAAGCTGCCATGGATTACATGATGTGATTCCTTAAGTTCAGTCCCATAACACAACATTACACACTATTGCTGCAAAGTCTGGCTTTACATCAGTAATCAGCAGTACACATAGAGGTCTACTCACTGATAATAATAAGGACTTGACAAATGCTAGAGAATCTATCAGATGTGGCAGGACTTCACTAATGAATCATGCTGAAAAAAAATATTGTCAATTAACGTTAAATCAGTAAAGTACACCAGGACATAGTAGTCTACTGCATCATTAACAACCTCATGCTCAGAACTGACCCACAAGATTGGGAACGGCACCAAGCAAATACATTTTCATTTTCATAATTCCTTTAGTGAATTTTGTATAAACAGCACAGACAGCACATTCAAATAAATAATTTCTTTAAGGTTTCTTTCATCAAAACAGACATTTTGTTTAGTTTATGTCGTTTTTAACACTCTTTCTGAGTCTTAGAATTAAACAGGGAACAATGTCAATTGTGGTTAAAGAGTACTGCTGAATGTACTGACAACAAGCATTAATGGTAAACTAAAATATACTTTAATGTCATTTCATTGAAACTTGTATGTCATGTATTTAAGTATATTTGTAATAATGAAGTTGTAATTTAAAGTAAAGTAAACTTTCAAACTTTTAATTTGACATTATTATAAAGTGTACCGAAGTGTGTTAAGAAGAAAGTGTGTTCTTTTTAAGTACTATTAAGTGGATATTTCATTTCATCAATATTTTATCATCTGCAAGTACAGTTGTTTAAAAATTATACATTTAAGATTTGAGGCAAATTACAATGTCTATGTTTTTGTCCATACAATGAAAGTCAATAGAGTTCTTTATCAATAGTGTATACAGGTTAGGAACAACAACACGAGGGTATACTGTAAGTTTAAACGTTGTAAATAAAACAAAGATTACTGAAGTATGTTTTTTTAATGCTATTTCAATTTTCAAAAAATTTACTTTAAAATATCACATTTAATTGAATGTGTACAGTTGCTGTTTCTTTGTAATTGTTTGTAAAATGTACTAGCAATATCTGTGTGAAAATTGTTTCTACACCATTTTTTAATGCCTTTAACAAATCCCACATCCACTGTAGTGGTTTAACTGCACTGGATCATACACGGATGGTAATCAATTGAGTGTATGATTGATTACGTCCAGCACTGAACCCTCGTGTGGCATAACTCAGCTGTAGCGTAAGAGGTCTGTCCTGAGAAGCCTTCAAAATAAAGGCAGAAAGTGGATCACTCTCCATCCACTTTGAGGATCAGCGCTGATCTGCTAAAGCAGGTGAGTCGGAGACAAAAATAAAGGTACAAATGAGCAAATGCAGATCAGGTCAGAAATTGGAGTGAAGTCTAAAACTGCCGGCTGCTTAGAATACATTGGCCTGTCTGTACTCTAATGAGATCAGCTCCTGCACAGGTAAATGGACTGGGATTACTGAGAGATCAGACTCCAAGCAGTTATGACTCTCCAGCGGAAGGGTCAATCCCATAATGCAACACAAGAGTCGGACGCTTTAGCTGCCTCCACTACATTTAGGCTGAGCAGAAATAGGCCTCAGCTTTCATTGGTCAAACTAAAACTGTCCAGGATTTTACTTTGAAAATAGTAAATGGTTAAAAGGTTGGATGTGTTTGAAGATGGACCATGTTTTGTAATTGGTTGGTCCAAAAATGTTATAAGGAGGAAAAGACAAACCAGTCGTAAAAAATAATAGGGGCAAATCGTAACTTTGTAAATATTAAATCAGTTAAAAGAGCATTAAAGAGCATTTAACCGATAGGTCTGGCCTGGCAAGCAAAAGGTAACCATTAAACCACAGGCTGCTTGAGGGGGATTGTGTCTGAAATAAGTGTACTGTAAACTGTTCCAGATTAAACAGCTTGCTCAGGACATGATTGTTAACAGAAATAAAGGCAAAGACAAAAGGACTTACCTGAGAGCTCTGCTGAGTTTGTCGTAGTTCATCTGAGGTTTGCACTTGCGGGCGCCCCACAACCTGGCCACCTCATCAGGGTCTTTGATCACAAACTCCCCATAATCTCCCTGCCAGGCAATCACATCATGATACTCCTCCTTCCTCAGCAGCTCTAGGATAAAGTGCCACAGCTGGATCTGTCTGGAGCCAGGACTGGACTCGGGCTTATAGGCCCAGTCTGGGAACGCAAACCCTGCAGAGACGGAGAGAGGACAGAGAAGAGATCAGACTTTGGTTGATCTGTCCAGATGCAAAGAAAGAGGACTACTTTTATTCACTGACAAACAAGGCCAGTGATCCTCCCTTTCACTGCTGCCATCATCTTCAGTAGGCATGTACACTGCATCATACTGTAATAGCATGTATACCATATCAAAGTCTGACCTGGGAAATCGGCAGATCCTATTTCCCTACTGTTCAGTTTGAACTCTACTTATAAAATTAAGCCAAAATCCCCAAAACTGGGATTGGGATTGGCCAATATAAAATTCTATACAACTTTGTCTAAATAAATTGAAAATAAAACAGTAACAAAAAATTGATATATTTTGAGATTTCCTAAAGATAGCATTTTTAAAAATTAACTTAAAAACAGGAGAAATTGGCAAACACAATTAAGTGTCAAATGTTGACCAATATATATCCCTAATAACTGTATTCATTCATTAATTATTATTATTAATTATTATTTTTGAATTACAAGGTTGGAGGTTCCTGGAAATTGGCATTTATCAATATTGGAAGCTGATATTAGGTCAATCCAATCTATACACTTGTCTGTGTCAGGTTTAAAATGTAAATTTTAAATTATTTTACAAGCAGGTAACACAGCTCACAGTTAATATCAGTCATATTGGATATAATTACAAAAAACTGAATTTGATTGCCAGAGAAATAACTGATGAAATGCATATCTTTTATGCAATGCAAGTCACTTTAGAAAAAAAGCTTTCACCGAATGTATAAATGTAAATCTTCAAAAAGCTCTATATCGTCACATCTCTTATCATCAATCACCTTGAGGTCTGATTTGTCACCAGCAACCACACTCAATCTAACACACAACCAGATGCGATTGGCATTTTTTTTAGAAACAAGAAATGATTTGAAAGGGCTGCTGAGAGGATGGAGGGTGTCCAGTCACTGAGGGTGAGGACGGGTGAAGTGGGGTTAGGCAGGGTCAGGTTAGGCTGAGGCTGGTAAAGGTCGGATAGGGTAACGGCTCACAGTGGTTCCTCAACAGCTGATCCTCTTAACACTCAGTTTCACACACAGCGGCCCTTTACACACACACACAGACACACTTACTTAGCTATGTAAATCGGAACATTCTATAGACTTCTAATGTTTTTATATTAGGTAGTTATAAATAATATAACCTAACCCTAACTTACAACCTAACAGGAAACTTTCTGAATTAATGAATGGATTCTGAATAAGTTAATTTACTTTATTTTTACAAATGAAGACATCTCCAAAAGTAGGTTGTCAAATTTAGCTTACTTCTGGGTACAAATTTGTCCCCAAAATAAGGTCAAGTAGGTGCACACACACACCCAAACACAAGGAACTGCTCCTGCATGGGTAATTGTTTTTATCAGGCAGCTTTTTTTGTGTGATTTAACCATTATTAATTCTGTCTAAATGATCTCTAATGGAGCTACTTTCAGTTTAACTGCATTTAAACCCTCACTTCATTGTTCAATTCATTTCTGCAGAATAAAATGTGTCTTTTCCACCAAGTAAACCAAACCATTCTCATTTATAACTTTAAGGCAATTGGGATCATTTTTTTATCCATTTAGATCAGACTATGGAGAGTTTAAAATCAACCATGAATCAGTTTTGCTTTTATTATAAATGATCCCAACACTTCTCAACAACTTCTGACAATTTACTGATTCGTAGAATCAGACAAATCACTTCCTCCTGATGACTCAACAAATCTAAAATACACACTCAAGTGGTTGTTTTTCCTGTTTCTAACTGCTAACAACCTGAACATTTTTTCTTTCTACAAGACAGGAACCCAGTGAAAAACAGTGCCTTTTCTGTACATTTTTAAGAGGCAGTGTCAATGTCAGTGTGTTTTTATACCTGGACTGGAAAGACGTTTATCATCTTTTTACCTTCAGCAAATAAACAGAAGTACATTTACAGAACATAGCACATCCTATAACCTCTATGTGCTCTCAAAACATCACTCTCTCACACACACACACACACACACATACACACACACAGAGGGCACATCTGATTGCTCCTTTAAGAGGTCAAATGTACCATGCACCAGAGAGCGAAGTCTGACTTCAGGAGCTGCAGACAAGGATCTGGTTTCACAGCTCACGTTCTCTCTCTTTCTCTCTCTTTCACTTACACACACACACACACTCACACATGAAAAGGATCCTTACTAAGAAGTTTGAGCTAAATTCAATATGTCTGTCAAACTCCCTGATGAACAATGAAGAGGAGACACTATATGTCACACACTCACACACACACACACACACACATGCACCAGCAGGCACAGATACAGTTACTGCTCTATCGTAACACACATACAAACATCAATGTTGATTCACATTCAAGTCTACAATCACGCATACAATTCAACTCATCCAGCACCCTGATTCAGGTGTGATCTGAATTAATGCTGTGCCAGTCGCCCGATCTCTGTGTTTGTCTCAGGATGAACGGCTGTTACACATGCGAAGAACCTCTAACAGCAGTGAGCTTGTTTTTTTAGATGAAACCTCATCAGGCACTGTGTGTGTGTTATTAATCATATTACAGACGATTACAGAGTGTTCCAGCATCAATGCTCTGTTATGACCCATGTTTCACACCCACATCGTATCACACGACACCTCTGCATTTCTCAGAAATACACACCTATATATACAAAAAAAGTATGTACACTACCGTTCAAAAGTAAGCGGTCTGTAGGATTTTTAAAAAATGTTTCTGAAAGAAGTTCATCAAGGCTGATATTTTATTATTTATTTGATATAAAATAATATTGTGACATTTTAATACAATTCAAAATAACTGTTTTCTGTTTTAATATCCTTTCATTTTTTTGGAATGGTAAAGCTGAATTTTCAGCAGCCATTTCTTCAGTCTGGTGTCACATGATCCTTCAGAAATCATTTTATTATGCTGCTCTGGTGCTCAAAAAACATTTCGTATTATTATTAGTTGAAAACGTTTGCTTAATGAAGTGTGAAAAGTGTGAAAAAAATATTTTTTTAAAGAAATATTTATAAATATCATTATTGTCATTTATCAATTCAGTGCATCCTTGATGAAAAACGTATTATTTATATATATATATATATATATATATAAGGGCTGCCCTCGACTAAAGATTTGCCATGGCACACCGGCAGAAGTAATGATTATGAATGTGTCAGGTAAAAACAGTAAGGAATATATATATATATATTTGTATGTTTTTTTTTTTTTTTTTTTTTTTTTTTTTTTCCCCCTCCGCCTGCAAATATGGAATGGATGATGCATCTGTAGTTTCATATCGCAAAAAGTTGCGTTTACACAGTGCAAACAAAAATACGCAGGAACCTTCACATACGTTTAACAGCCAAGATCGAAATAGCTGAATAAGCTTTTATTTGACAACATTTTAATGAAAGCGACCAATCATCATTGTTCATCACCAACTCCAGATTGAAAGGAAACGAAGTCTTCACAAATATCTTCATTGTGCACATCTATAGAAAATGAAACCTGCACTGGTTGACAACGGTGACGCTTAAGGTCATTCTGATGTAGCATTTCATTTTCCCAGACAAAAGCCTCTTATACTAGGTTATTATTCCTCTTTATTCGAATTCTATTGGTGGATTAGAACACACATATTTTAATACACCTTTAAATTGCCAAAAAAAAAAAGATTTTAATTAGAATTTTGGAACTCAAATGAAAGATTCCAACCGTCCTATGATTTACGCTAGGGCTGCACGATAAATCGCATGCGATATTTAACGCGCATCTTGTCAGAAAAGCCGGTTCTGTAATCAGCGGTAAATCTCCATCACCTGCGTGCTTTCACATTGAGCAGCATTAACTACACAGATCCGTTGTTCACTGACGAGCTGCGCAAAACCACGTTCATATTCGCGCGATTTTTTGCGCAGCTCGTCTGTGAACAACGGCTCTGTGTAGTTAATGCTGCTCAATGTGAAAGCCCGCACGTGATGGAGATTTACCGCTGATTACAGAACCGGCTTTCTGACAAGATGCGCGTTAAATATCGCATGCGATTTATCGTGCAGCCCTAATTTACGCAATGCAGAAATTTAGGGAAAATTAAAACGGATTTCATAGGACTCTAAAAATATTAACATCTGCCTAAAATCAAGCCCTAATCTAAAAATAAAACAAGCCATGGAAACTGTACATAGCTGACAAATTTCTTGTTTTTGAAAGTGAATCAACCTGAAGTCCACGTTCGTGATGAGTTGTGTGTCCTAAGGAGCTGTGCGAGTGTCTTAACAGCATGTTGTGTTGTGTGAGAGTGTATGACCTCATCCCCCCCACCCTACTTAACCTTTGTGACCTTCGTCCCCCCCATACACCTTCTCTCCCTCTCTTTGCCCCACTCCCCCCAGGAGGAGACACTAGATCCCCATTACAGAGAGAAGACAGACCCACAAACACACACCGCATCAATAATGCAACAGCCTGATTGCCTTAGTGTGTGTTGTTGGGAGATATTCTCTGTCCTGGGATGCCCAAGTGTGTGAGAGTTAAAAAGAGAGAAGAAAACTTAGAAAGAAGAACGTGGAAAACTGAGCGAGATGACAAAGAGAGGAGAGACAAGACAAGAAACAGAAGAGAAAACAGATGAGAGAACAAGAAGGAAAAGAAAAGAGGGGGCCTGAGGAGGGAGTGGGAGAGAGGGAAACAATAGAGAGAGGGAAAGGGGGATGGGGTGAGAGAGAGAGAGAGGGATGAGATCATAGTTCTTCTAGTAGTCTGTTGTCACTCAGGTCATATTGCCTGCCTCCCTCTCTCTGAGGCATCGATTGCACTCAAGAATGTAAATCTCGCAGGCACTCCTGCACTTTAGTCTTTCATAGGAAGTATTTAAAGAATTCAGAGCATCCGAGGAAACTACTGCTCTGCTCTGCACAGTGGCATGTTCATACAGAAAGAAAGACAAGACAACCCACAGAGACACACTTTCACACATTTCAAGACCTCATTCCACATTTTCCTAAAATGTCTGAAACAGGTCAAATGCAGCTGATACTGGAGGAGGGCAGACATGCATCTGTCACAGCCAAATTTAAATTTGAACTTCACACCATCAGATCCCCAAAAAAGCTCTGATCTTTATATCACTATCTCATTCATTTTCTCTACATGAAATTAGCCTTAATATTTACTGACATTTTGCTGGAAGTTTTTAATGGTATTATTTAGTGCTCATTATATGTTATTTTAATTAATATTTCATTTTATTTCAAACTGTAATTTTAACCCTTTTGATTTCAAGTGTGTTGACTGGCTTTAGCCCCGTTTATTACTTAGTGACTCACAAAATTTGATGTTTTGGCTTCATTAACACTGACTACCCAAATTTTGTCTGAAATGTAAGTTATTTAACAGTTTGGTTGTTTTATAAAAGCAATATCACACTATCAATCTATTTTATATTTTATTTTATACACTTGTTTAAAAGCTTGGGGGTAACATTTTTTTTTAAAGAAATTAATACTTTTATTCAGTAAGGACGCATTAAATTGAAATCTTTTGTAATGTTATAAATGTTTTTACTGTCACATTTGATCAGTGTAATGCTGTTCTTTTGAACCCTCTACTAATCAAGAATCCTGAAAATAAATAAATAAATTCCGTTAGTTTAGATTAGTTTTCAAATTTGATAATAATAAGAAATGTTTCTGACTCCAAGGATTTGAATGGTTGGTAGTGTACATTTTTTTAAATATTATTAACATTACACGTTTTATTGTTTTTAACAATCTTGTGTGTGTTGATGCTTTAGTAAAACTATATGCAAAACCACTGTGCCGATAAAGTACTTTGAAATTGAAATTGAGAGAGAGAGACTCAAAATAACTCCTCAAAAAGTTCTGAAGGAGTTTCTGTCAGGCAGCACAGAGGAGGGATTCAGTTATTGGCTGGAAAAAAGCAAAACAAAAACAACTCTTCCTCTGTCTGCGCTTTTCTCAGATGGGAGCTGCCAACAAAGAGAGTTTGGTAAAAGAGGATGGCTAGACAAATCAAATTCATTACGATTCAGAAGGATATCATTCTACGTCGTTCTCCAAAAGTACTGAAGCCTTTTCTTCTGTTTCCAACAGGACTAAGCAGTATGGACACAATTTAATTTCCTGTAATTTCAGTGGCACTACATCTTTATGTAACATACACTGGACCTGTGACTGTTCCCTGGTCATTTTCACACCTCTGCTGAGACTGTGAGCAAGTATGTGTATGTGTGTATGTGTGTGTGTAAACTGATAGAAAATAACTCAGTGTGAAGAGAAAGGAGACAGATCATCAGTGGTTTAACACTAACAGGTGAGTGTGAGGGCTGAATATAGCACAAAGTTGGCATTCAAAGTGTGTGGCTTGAGGCCACAAAGTGAATTTGAAAGTGTGTGTGGAGAAGCATGTTGAGACCGATCTCTTTGCGCACTCACACACACATTTTGACAACACACTGTGTCTTATGTCTTTTCCAATTACACTTTTCTCAAAACCATGTCACTGCTCACAAACATCAGCATATGATTCTTAACACTGTTTTGAAATTCAACGTAATTTAATTGTCATTTTATGCCATTACAGGCTGCTTTGATGTAAAAAAATATTTAAAAAGGCATAATATCATAAATTTTTCAATTATTATTTATTAACAAATTCTGCTTATAAAAGTTACAAAAGTTTATTATGCCACAAAAATAAATATTTTAGTTTTGCTTTGATTGTAATAACTGAAACGCCCACTTCACATGTGAAATGAGCTGTGCGCCAGTTCTCACGTCGGCTTCCGAGTTTGCTGTAAATATAGTTTTTTAACTCCTGTACTCTTCTGCATTACATTGTGACAGGATCACAAAACAGTCCATGATAAAATACAGTTTTCAGTAAAATACAGTTACGTTCAGACTGAAATTATCATGCATCTTGTTAAAAATAATTTTTATACTGTGACAAAAACTCCAACATCGGCACTGGCCACCTGTTGGTAGAAAATATGTTTTACTGGCTACAATACATAATGAACTAATGTCATAAATGTAAGAAAATACAAGATAAAAAAAGAAATCAGAGTCTCTCAGTAAGCAGAGTGAAACCATACTGCTGTTTAAGATTAATTATACAGAAAAGAGAGAGAGAGAGAGAGAGAGAGAGCGCATTACAACAGATGAATGAGTGTGAACCTGCATATGAAGAGAGTAAAACTTAACTGTCTACTGTAAACACTCACACGCACACAAGAGCTGTTTCATGATGTGCCTTGAAAAAGACCAGGGGGTTAGTCATGGCCTTGAAGCTCCAAAAATAGACACAAACACATTGGAGTTATTGTTTTAGATATAGAGAGAGGGGGGGACAGAGAGAGAAGAAGCAAATGAAAGGATGAAATGCAAAGTTAAGGGGTTTCACACTTCAACTTTCTCACTGTAACATTCTTCTTTCACACTCCAGTACTTCTCCAAGCAGTAATAGCTCTTTCCAGGAACAGAGAGAGAGAGAGAGAGAGAGAGAGAGAGGGTGGAGAGGTATGGAATGAAAGCAACAAAAGTTTGCATAATTTCTCTTTTTAAATTCCTGAGTCCTGACACAAAAAGACATACATTTAGTGTGTGTGAAGAAACAATTACTTCCTTAGAAACCCATAACAAAAACACACTGTAGTAAATGATAGTTAACCCAAAAATAAAAAGTCTGTCACCATTTACTCATCCTCATGTCATTCCAAACCTGTATGACCTACTTTCTCTCATTGAACTCAAACGAAAACTTGTGAAAGAATCTCCAAAACACTCTTTTCCATACAATGAAAACATACTGTGATCAGGCACTACCAAACTCAAAAGAAAATGACAAAGTCAAATAAATATAATTATTCCTCAGAGCGTGCTTGTGTACAATTGTTAGTGGACCCAGTATCCGCCCCTGCTGAACCCCTTTTCGCAAGGTCACATATTCTTCGAAATATCCCTTTTCTCCACTGAATAAATAAAGTAATATGGGTTTGGAACAACATGAGGGTGGGTAAAAGATGACAGAACTATTTGGGTGGAATAGCTAAGCATGTATTTCTTCACACACATCTCTTTAAGCATTGTGTGTGTTGAGTATTTGCAAACTATTAGTACACAGAGGAGAGGTGGAGCATCCCGCGTCCCAGAGCTCAGAGTATATTTGTCTTCTCATCCTCCGCTCATTACCCTTCTATCTCTCCTTTCCATCTCTCTCTGTGAATATGACTTATTCATTCAATTCCTAGATGAGCCACTCGTCCCCTATCACTCTCCCTCTCATTTAAATTACCATCTCAAACTTCTCACACTACTGCAGTCAAACACTTCATTCTATTTACACTCTCTCTTTTTCACAGACTGATGATTTGTGAATCTTTCAAATAGTCAGTTCTCGGCATATTTCACTACTATTGCAAGGACAAAATTTGACCCTCACAAGTATAGTCACACACATAAACAGCCTCTCTCTAGTCAGTGTTAATGGTCCGACAGGTAGGTGAGAAAATGAGAGTTCAGCCCTCCCACCTTAACACTTACTGATCAGAGCGTGTGAGTGTTTGTGTAAGATTGTTAGCGGACCCAGTACCCTCCCATGGTGACCCCCTTTTCTCAAGGTCACTTCTGATTTACCTGAATTGTGTCAAACAGTGAAAACAAGTTGAAGGTAAGATATATCAACCAAGTGATGCAACCGTCTGACGTGTCATTGACAGGTTATGAAACTGGCAGGTTATATCACCCCTGTGTCACTAAGTATTTTAGTGCAGTGGTTGAGCGCCTGTACTGCAGGAGCAGTAGGGTTAAAAGCACTAGAGAGTTACAGTAAAGTGTGCTTGCGTATGCGTGAATGTGTGCGTATATGTACGTGTGACTGGGTGTTTCCTGGAATGTGTCACCATTGCGGTACAGGAAGTTAGCAACTGTTCTGCACCACAACAACATCTTTGCTTCCTGTATATGTGCGTGCATTCATGTGTGTGTGTGTGAGGGACAGATTTTGACTCAGAGCATCTGTACTATAACATTTGTCACTTTCCTCTCATTTGAACCAGATCTGATGGGAGTCGCAAACTTTCAACAAGAGTCACGCCAACCGACACACTATCATTTCGCAGCACAGAGTGATAAAAATAATAAAGAAAAACAAGCAACAGGCACAGTTTGTGTTGGTGTTTGTGCGAGCATGCGTCAGCGCTGACTCAGTGCGTGAGCGTGTTTGTAATTCAGCATTCACAACGCAAACAATCTCTCTCCTCCATTCCCTTGCTTTCTCCATCCTCTCCCTCTTTCTCTTGGACACCATCTCCTAGCAACCAGACACTTCAGGCCTAAAAATAAACCCCTAGAAATGAAGAGAACAAGAAATAAAACATAAACGACAATTAATCCTTTCACCAGAGCGTGAGTCTCAAATAGAAAAGGTAGGAGCAAGAACAGAGGACAAGAGAAAGAAGTGAGGCCCAGAAGAAGAGAAGAAAGAAACAGAGAGAGAGCCAGCAACAGGTATTTGTTAAATTTCTCGTGCATTCCAGCACTTCTAGCTTGCTGGGAAGTGAGCAGACTTTTTTAGAGTCTACAAACACAATATTACTGAGAAACTCTTATAACGCAATGGTTTTCACACCAAAAAGCAGCTATATTTACTCTCCTTCTAAACCTATAATCTCCAAAAACAAGTCCACATCATTAGATTACATTTAATTTGGCTGATTTGTGACTTCAAATGTTCTCACAAGATTGGTTTTTGATTTGTGAGTGAATACCACTTAAAATGTTCTCACTAGTTGGACATGATTGACTATGTTTGAACACTCTCTACTCTCGTTTGGTTTACACTTTTGGTATAAAGTCAAAGTTCTTTCTCAAGTGTAGTAGGTGGGCCAAAGGGAAACCCTGCTTTCTTTAACCGGCCTAAATTTAACCAAATGAACACTTTTATGCATTCTTAACCAATTGCAATATTGACAGAGCACACCCGATTCACACACACACACTTTATTAGCACACCTAGGCCTGTCGCAATAATCAATATATCAACTTATTGCGCAATATATGTACATGACCTCAATAATTTTTGGTGATGCAATATATCGGCCATTATATTTACTTAAAAATTAATGTCAACATTAGGGGTGTAACGATTCACTCGTTTTCTCGATGCATCGATTACAAACCCTGACGATGCAATGCATCGATCTTGAAACATGGATTTTTGAATCGTGAATCGTCGATTTCGGACAGTAATCGATATAAAATGCTAAGAATCGAATGAATCGCGATTTCTATAGCGATTCAATGCTTTCAAAATATATACA
>NW_015659713.1:29492-30725 GCF_001515625.1 Sinocyclocheilus rhinocerous | reverse complement strand
TGAATAAAAAGAATAAAAAACAGAATGAACTGATGAAACGTTAAGACAATAAACACAATAAATAAATAACTGATGCAGTGATTGTCCAGCAGTGTATTTGATTTCTTATAGCAAATTCAAAGTAAGAGATAAGAAAATAATTCCTTGTAAATAATAATAATAATAATAATAATAATAATAGAAAATAATTCCTTGTAAATAATAATAATAATAATAATAATAATACATAAAATTATTGTATTTGACATTTCTGTCACTTCTGAAATGATGGCTACGCCCCTGGTGTGACAAAATGTTAGCCTATACAGAATATTTTTAAAGCTCTTTTTTAAAATCTTGGCTTACATAAATTTGTACATATGCCATGTCATGCCATAGCATCATTAAACTAGCATCTAGCAATGGACAAAAGTGTTTTTGTTTTGTTTTTTTCTCTCTAACCTATGGTTCTGTAACCATAAAGGCTGCTGTGTAATTTGCCCCCTGACTAAACATTTAAAGAATTTAGGGGAAGCATTTAAATAATCCTGTGAATGCACTTAAAGAATGCAGAATCGAATCGTTATAACAATATATGTACATGACCTCAATCATTTTTGGTGACGCAATATATCGCCCATTATATTTACTTAAAAATTAATGTCACCACGTTTTGTACATTCCACTTGCGCCTGTGTCTTTTGCAGCTTCTCGTACATAACGTGGTGTAGTCAAGAGGTGCTAGTTCAAATTAAAAAAAAAATGCTTCTACAAAAAAACTTCATCTGCAGATATGGTTTTGTGTAGGGATCTGTGCCTTTGTGCATACGGACATCTGACTGCTAAGTAGTGATAGTGTTTTTCAGCAATAGTGTGCACCCTTAATTTACAGAGAAATGAAGGTCAGGGAAAAATCTGTAGATGGAAAAATCTCCATACAAGTTCTTTGTGCATTTTTCTTTTTTTCTACTTGTTACTTTGCACTTTTTGTTAGAAAATGTTTATTCACTATTTATTCAAGTTTTTTAAGGTATCTAATATTTTGATACTTAATTTCCATGATCAAAATATAAAAAATTAAAAGTTTGTTGTCATTTGAACGTGTGTAGGCCTTCTTGCGTTATTATGCTGTTACATTATGATTATATACTCAGTGGCATAAAATGGTCTTTAATATGACAATAATATCGCTTATCGCAATTATTTCTGGGGCAATATATCGCACAACAAAAAGCTGTTATCGTGACAGGCCTA
>NW_015659713.1:25962-26881 GCF_001515625.1 Sinocyclocheilus rhinocerous | reverse complement strand
TTAAAAATTTGTTGTCATTTGGAAGTGTGTAGGCCTTCTTGCATTATTATGCTATTACATTATGATTATATATTCAGTGGCATAAAATGGTCTTTAAAATGACAATAATATCACTTATCGCAATTATTTCTGGGGCAATATATCGCACAACAAAAAGTTGTTATCGTGACCTAAATGGTGAGGTTCTACCACAAACTTCCTCTTTGCTTCTGTGAAGAAAGGAGAGGAAATGTAATATAAATCAAATATATAAAGCAGAGATAATAAAGTCAGTCAAACACAAGAAAACAGATTTTTTTTTCTTCTGTATTGTGGAGTACAGCAGATCATTGGGTGAAAAATGTAGGGTGATTATTGGGAGCCTGCAGTCAACTTTAAGAAAGGGGCAGGGTTTAAATGGCCTAAATGATTAGAGAAGTACAGCATATGTCACCAGAGAAAAATCTGTAATTTCATGGGAAGATCAAGTTAGTTTAACAATTGCAAGGTCAAAAAAAAAGAAAATTCATGGATCATTCCTAATAAGATCAATAATAATGCATTTATAAAAAGGGTGAACTTAAATTTCATGCAGACTTTAATGTTTTTAATCAAATATTTATTACAAAAACATTTCATGAACCTTAAGGACAAAATTTGCTTCATTTAGAATCTCGCTCCAAGCAAAGATTTCATTTCATTTAAAAGATCTGCATTTCAGTAACTGAGTCATATGTTGATTCAGTAACCGCTTTGAACAATTCAGTGAGTCCATTCAGTGAATGATTTGTCAAACTGATTTAAAGGGGTCATATGATGCGATTTCAATTTTTCCTTTCTCTTTGGAGTGTTACAAGCTCTTGGTGCATAAAGATCTGTAAAGTTGCAAAGACTAAAGTCTCAAATCCAAAGAGATATTCTTTATAAAAGTTAAGAGTCA
>NW_015659713.1:23135-25931 GCF_001515625.1 Sinocyclocheilus rhinocerous | reverse complement strand
TCTATGTCACTGTGTGGGAAGATTTGCATAATGCCGCCCAAATGTTCACGCAAAGAAAGAAGGCGTAACTTTTATTCTCGCTGTTGCCGCCGCTGCCATGTTGTGGAGTCGTTGTGTGTTTCGTTGTGAAAGCGAAACTACTTTGTTTGGCCTTCCAAAAGTGGACACGACTAGAAATCAGTGGTTAAGTTGTATTTACAACACTGTTCCAGAACAGTTCAACCCAAATATTCAGATGTGTGCAGTGCATTTTATGGAGGACTGTTTCCTGATCCTGGGAGAGTAGACTACAATGCCTGCTGTTCTGACTCACAGACTGTAAGTACGTTTTTATATTTAAAGGATTTGCCACTGACGATTCAAACGTGAGTTTTTTTGGGCAGTGTAGAGTAGTGCTTGTTGTTTGTCATTTCTCCGATTACAAATGCAGACATGGTTTTATGTTTACGCAGCGCAATGCAAGGCAACGCCAGTATAAGTAGTATAAGTCATTATAATCCATAATTATGTCCCCACTGGATGCAACGAATGCCTCGTTTATAATATTTTTCATATTTTTTAATCATCGCTCCGGCCTGACAGGGCATCATCACAATTTGGTAAGGGGCGTAACATTTCCGTCACACGCTTGAGGTATTCGGCCAATTACAACGCACTGGATAGCTGGCCAATCACAGCACACCTCGCTTTTTTAGAACGATGAGCTTTGTAAAAATCGACGCGTTTCAGAAAGGCGGGGCATAGAGGAGAAACAATAATGTACAGTATGTGGAAAATAATGTGTTTTTTTTACCTTAAACCGCATAAACACATTTCATTACACCAAATACACAAAATAATGTTATTTTTAGCAGCATCATATGACCCCTTTAAACCAATAATACATGAGTTTGTGAGTCTTTCTGAATGATTCATTCAAAGAAGATGCTCATAAGAGTCATTTCTTGTGAATTGGACTTCACAGTTTGTTTGTTTTTTTGTGCAGGCTTCGAGGACAATGCGATAGAAAGATGTTTTTTTTTTTTTATCTAATCACATTTAATTCAGTCTGACTAGAATGTGATGGTGTTTACAATTACAACACCAATAAAATATAAATTAGTAGAGTATGATGTGGTGTATAAACACAGTGGCCCTAAAAAGTATTTGGACATACGAAATCACACTTAAATAGTTATTAATAGAAATCACACTTAAAATGGCTAAAAGCAAAAACATTATTCAGTTGTAATAATCACACATCGTGTACTGTTAAAGTGGTTGTTGAAATGGTTAAAGGGGTCATATGATGTTGCTAAAAATAACGTTATTTCAAAGAGAAAGGAAAAATTGAAATCGCATCATATGACCCCTTTAACAGTGACACTGTCAATACCTCTGTACGAGTGTACACACAAACGGCGACCCCCTCCCATCAGAGCACAGCGCTTTTATCACCTTCCTCATCTTTGTTTGTGTACGGCAGTCTGACTTGAATTATCAGGGCAGAGTGTTTTGGGTCCAGATCTCACCACAGCCATCCATCTTCCTCTCATCCTGTTGTTTGTCTTTCGCTCGTAATCACTATCGGTCTCTCTCCCCCAGTCTCTCTATCTCCAATCACCTACCTCTGTGTCACTCTCTCCATCACCTGCCTTCAGTCCCGTTCTCTCGCTCTCTGTCTGTCTCTCCCAGTCCACCTGTCTCTCGCTCTGTTTCTCTGCCTCAGGGGACAGATAACCCTCCTCAGCGAGAGCAAGTAAAGGCCGATGCATTATGCAAGACACTGATGATGTAACCACACTCACTCCTCTCAAACACACTGTGTCTCACCACAGCAACAAGTAAAGAATCAAAACAACCATCATCATCATATGGACTCCTATAGTAACAGCATCAGAGACTACATTAAAGGCATAGTAAGTGATTTTTCAAAAACACTTTATATGCTTTGTTTCTTCTCAGTAGGTGAGTAACACCGTGTCTACAACAGCTAAAGTCTGCCTACACTGGACGCGATCAAACGACTGTTGAAAACCATTTGAAATTTGTGTCAGCATGTCATAAATAGAACCCGGCAGCAGTTTGCTCACGTCCGTAGACACGGTGTAACATTGGTTTTGCTTTGTTTCACAGAACTAATCGTTGCCTGGGTTGCGTACGTATATGTGGGGCGGAGCTATCAAAATAGGGGCAAGACCCTTTTGGGGTAGAGGCGTGTTTGTTTTGGTGATTTCAAATATCAACATTGGCTACCAGAAATCACTCACTCTGCCTTTAATGCAACTTTGGCAAAATTCAACTCAAGCAAACAAAGTTTACTGAAAATACATATGGGTGTCTCATCATTATCAAATAAACTAAGTCAGTGCTAACCTACTGACCAGGTTATCACTACAACAAGGGAGAGACAGAGACTGGTCAATTTTCTAATTTCTTGATTATTGCTGGTGTATTATGTAATGGGGAAATGAGTATACACACACACAGTGCAGTCCACTGAACAGAGATAAGAAGCGAAATTGTCTAATCAAATCAATTTATTGTCACTATATACATGAATGAATACACAATACATATTACACAATGGGTGTATGAAGATGTATAAGTATTTGAACACACATGCCAGTCAGACACCCACTCACACACACACAATATGGGATGGAAAATAGTAGGACTGTACTCCACCCAGGGCAATCCCATCCAAAAACACATAACAGTGCTTCATCCATGTAGCTTCACACACACACACACACACACACACACACACACACACACACATTGACACACACACACACACACACACACACACACTCA
>NW_015659713.1:0-18714 GCF_001515625.1 Sinocyclocheilus rhinocerous | reverse complement strand
ACACACACACACACACACACACACACACACACACACACACACACACACACACATTGAGGCACCTGCCATTGAGTTACAGTACCAGCGGCAGAGACAATAGAAGTGCACGTTTCTCACAACACACACCTTGCTGAGTCATCCAAACACACACAACTCACACAAACTCTCCAATAATACACACATACAGATGCTTGAAACACCGCAGACAACTTCAACTAAGTGCTACAAAGGGCTCTACAATCCTTCTATGAATTGTTACACACACACAGCAACACAAACACAAGGCTGCAAACTGAACCACTGAGATAACACAGAAATAACACACAGTCTCTGAGCAGCAGGCCAGGGTAAACCTAATAACTCTCACCACACATCAGCACAACATGGACTCTCAGTCAAGCTGGTTTCAGGTGGTCTGTGAAATAATCGTGGCATACAACATTTTCAGATCCTCCTCATTAGTTTAGCGTGTAGATTCGATTCCTCCAGAGCCGAGATTTCCTTCTTTCAAGGTTTCCTACGAGTGATCAATAAAGTATCAGGTCTTATCTAAAATGCCAAAGGTGGAGACCTGTTGTATGTTTAAAGGTGAAGTGTGTATTTTCTACAACACTAAAATATTTTCTCTCTCAAATGTTTAAATTTCAGTTACAATTTGTGTGCACAGTTAACACAATACGTACAGTTTCTGTTAACATATTGTTGACATTGTTATAGACAACCATTCAATTGTTTGTGGTAGGTAAGTATTTTTTTATATTTTTGAAAAAAGTGTGTAATTTATTCCTTTGATGGCAAATCTGAATTTTCAGCATCATTACTGCAGCTTTTAGTGTCACATGATCCTTCAGAAATCATTCTAATATGATTTGGTGCTCAGGGAACATTTATTATAAATATTATCAGTGTTGAAAACAGTTGCTGCCTAATTTTTTTGACACATTGTTTTTAGGATTGCCTTATATTTTTGACAATTTTTTTTAGGATTCTTTGATTAGCTGAAAGTTTATAAGAACAGCATTTATTTGAAACAAACAAAAAGAAAATTGTAACAATATATTTACTTTTACTTTTGATCGATTTAATGCATCTTTGCTGGAAAAAAACTTACTGACCTCAAACTTTTGAATAGTAGTATATTATATATAGACTTATAGACATATTATCTACCTGTCTATCTATTCTGTACTGATTTTTTTTGTCCAGATTTATTAAAATTGAAATGCAATTCATAGTTTGGCATAATCTTTTATTATTATTTCTTAGAAAAGCAGTGAAGCAGTTTTGAGAAACATTTTTTTATAATATTTGAAAAACGTGTGTCCATCAAATTAAAGTCATGTGGTGCAACCAACATTAAGAATATGATATCAGGAAGACCTTTGCAGACCCTTATGACTGTGTCAAGTTCAATAATTCTTAAAATATCCGATAATTTTTTTATGAAAAGGTAAAGTTAGTTCAGAGTGTAAAATGTCATGTGGTGCAACCCAAGAATTTTTTTTTTTGATTTATATTTTGATATTTATGAAATTAATAATTCTTTATATTTGTAAAATAATAATTATTATTATTATTATTTTAAAAAGACTAAGACTTTTTATTAAATTATGATTGAGATGTGTGCATCTTAAGGTCTTTTCACAAACAGTTCTGTCCCAAACTTTCACTTCTACTGCTATGTAGAACCTGACTCCTGGCTTATTAATAATTGTCTCTGCATATTAAACTTAGGCAGAAGAAACTATTATAACAAAAACGTTATTGTACAAACCTTTTTAAGCTACAAAGTGCTCAGCTGAGAAAGTGTGAGGCAGGGCAGCCTTTCCTGTGACAGACTGAAAGCTAAAGCTAAAAGCCTCCCTGTGACTGCAGTACCGAGGGCCTCAGTCTTCTCCCGATCCGTTATAAACCCTAATCCCCTAAAACAACAATCAAACACTGTTATGCAGGCAAGCCCTTACACTGCTTTAGAGAAAATAATCGAGCATGTCCCTTAAAATCTGGCCTGCATGCGCATATGAGCATTGCATAATCAGCCAAACCATGTCTGAGGCTAAATATGGTACAGTTAAAACAATTATGAGGCAAGCACTTTGGCCAGAGATCAAACACACACATACAGCTTATAGCTGATGTCATCTACAGCCCAGAATATCAACATCACCCATAGCCACAGAAATAAGCATGTGAGAATGCAAAAAGAGGATGGGATGTTTTTAAAAAAATGGCCACAGAAACCAAGAGAATATAAAAATGAATTAAAGCTGCAAGCAGCGATGAACGGGCCCTCGCACCCGGGCTCACCGCCAGCGGGCGGCTTTAGTAAAACAGTCAACGGGGCCCTAATAATAAGAAACGGAGCAATTCCAATAGGGTCCTCACACCATCGGTGCTCGGGCCCTAATGAACAGACTAATAGAGCTAATGGACACCTTACTTTCTAGCGAAGACACGCGTGTGACGGCTCTCAGACCAGTCGGATATGCATTATTAAACACTAGACATAACACGTCCTTGTATATACGTTAAACGAGAGAGGAGAAAGACGTTAAGAGCTTGAAATGTTTTGTTTTCTTGCGTACACACACCGAGGGGTCACATCATTCAGTGCAGAAACAGAGATACTGAAATTTATGTACAGAGATTTTCTGAATGCTACAACCTTTAGTTGGAGATGATGACACAGCAAGTCCACCGGGCCTGAAAAGTTACTCAAATACTCACAAGCTTGTGCAACCAACACCAGGCCTAAAAAACGAGAGAGGGATGGAGGGAAAAGACAGAGAGAGTGATGGAAGATGAGATGTCACTGGGGTATTCCAGCATGGATTAGTGACAGAGAATTATGTGTGTGTGTGTGTGTGTGTGTGTGTGTGTGTGTGTGTAAGAGGAGTGGAGGGATGGAGGTGTAATCGATGGTTTAAAAGGTTTTCAGTCACACCAACACACACACATTCACTATTCTTTCATAGCTCCCTATGAAATACAAAACTCATCTGAACACACACACATATAGGCTAGAGTACATGGCAAGCACCAATATCATCTGACTGTGCAAGTGTCAGAGCTGTGTGATAAAACTCAAATGGCACTTTAAATCTGAAGAGTGTCATTTTTTATATCAAAATACTCAAAGTACTTCCTTGAAATGGCTGCGAGTGTGTGGTGCTTTTTGTTGAGCATCCAGACCAGCCCAACACAACAAAAATGGCTCAACCAATAGCGTGAAGCTGGGGGCGGGACTATCTGTCTTTTCGACTAGAGAGACAAAAGAATGTTTGAGAACCTGTTTGAAAACAGTCATTATATTTTCTAATCCATTTCTATTTCTTTTACACTTCAGTGAAAAAAAAAGGGTGGATGTAAAGTATATAGCTAAATTAAAACCAGACACATACACACATTTGTTTTTTAGGACTTTGTTGACATTCATTGTTTTTACACTGAGTTAACAATATTAACAACATGAGTTTTTACTATTCTGTTGTGATGCACAAATTACACACTTCAACTTTATGAAATTTTTAAAAAACCAAAAAACAGAACTTTTGCAATGTTTCAGATTCAAACTGAAATTAACTTGCATTAACTTTTTCAGCAATCTCATCTTTTAGATTTACTTTCTATGCCTAAATATTTAAATTAAAAAATATTAATGTTATTGTTTCCACTATTCACTATTTAATGTAGTTGTGCATAATTTACACACTTCAGCTTAAAAACATCTTAAAATCCCATTGAACCTTGTCTCACATTCAGACCTGGCAACTTCTTATCTGCACAGTTATGTTATTTAATATAGTCTTCTATATACTGAACCAGTCGACCTTCCGTGAACGAGTAACAGAATATCGCAACTCAACCAAAGTGTCTACACAACAAGCGTGCGGCACGTTAGGGTAGGACGTCCTCTCTTTGAAGCTCTGAAAACATTTTCCACCTGTCTTCCATCCTGGCCTTTATATGATTAGGTGCACATGCACACACTCGCCTGCTCATATCCAATATGTTACACACACACGCACACACACACACACCTTCCCTTCACTAAACACATACACACCCTAACTGATGAATTAGAAAGTGAATGCCGTAAATGCCAGTGACAAACTGGTTCAAAGTTCAGAACAAACTCCAGTAAGCTCTTGAACAGGTTTCAGCACATGAAGAGAAGGACAGAGGGAAAACGAGACAGAGAGAGAGAGAGAGAGTGAACATGATCTTGCATTCCTCAGAAGAGAAGGAAAGGGAACGGGGTACAGAGGAGAGGGGGTGGGGTGGGGTGTTAAAGTGGCGCCAGACAGCATTTGAATTCCCGGCAGTTGACCACACAAACACACACTCACTCAGGTTTAGACTGTGTATATAATGAATAAAAGTGTTTGTGTGCTGACTTTCATTATTATTTGAATAGCATTATCACAAACATGTTTACCCAGTTGAATGAGGACATAACACAGACATCTATTGTTTTTTATATTACTGCTGAAGCTAAACTAGTGACGGGGAGTCGACTCCAAAGGAGTTGATTCCTCGATTCTGAATAACCGTAAAGTCGGAGTCGACTCCAACACAGGAATCGACTCTCATTGTCGACTCTGTTGCTGTTGCGCTGAAATCGCTTCAATGATTCTCTAATCCCTATATAGTGCATGAGTCAATTGCCATGCTATGTATAGGGATCCACTATAATATAGTGACATTATCAGCAAGGAGTGAGCGAAAGGAGTGAACTGACATATTATACCATGCATCAGAGAACTGGAGCTGTCACAGAAACAACTTTGTCACATACTTTTATCCTGCAGCTTCCTTTATAAATAAACAACAGTCACAGTGACTTTAATTTGTAATTTTACCTCCGTGCCAGTTCTATAGTTTAATTAATGTTATATTAATGCAATTTGGTTTTCCATGTTTACCCTATTTGTGTTCATAATCATTAAACTACCTTTAATCATTAAAAACTCACATCAAGAATAAACAAATCAATAAGTATATATTACTGTACACTATATAGCTTACTTTAAAATAATTTTTACTTTTTTATTTTTATTTGTTGTATCACAGTAAAGACTTTTCACTGAGTTAATATTTTTATTAGTTAATAATATAATTACATTTAAAATATTAAAAACATGAAAAAAATAATATTTAAACATTTAATACACAAAACAAAAAAAATATCTATGAAAAATTTTATTATTTTTTTAAGTTTTAAATATTATTACATATTTAAATATTGAAAGGATATTTTAATAAATTATAAATACAAAATGTAAAATATTATTTTTACTTTTTATTTTATATCTATCCTATTATATCACTAAACCTAGTTCTTTTTATTTAATTTTGTATCCTAAACCTATTTTTACATTTTCATTAATATATTGTATATGTTTGTAATGTTCTTGTGGGCACTGTTGGCTGCTTCTCACAATCCAGCAGATTTCAGATTCATCATTAATGGGACATCTGGACCACACAATACAGGCAAAACCTGACCTACACACACACCTTGTAGCAGCATCACAACAAAAAAATTCACATCAAAACACATCCAACATTGCTTTAAAGGGGTCATATGATGCTGCTAAAAAGAACATTATTTTGTGTATTTGGTGTAATGAAATGTGTTTATGCGGTTTAAAGTTAAAAAAACACATTATTTTCCACATACTCTACATTATTGTTTCTCCTCTATGCCCCGCCTTTTTGAAACGCGTCGATTTTTACAAAGCTCATCGGTCTGAAAAAGACAGCGAGAATAAAAGTTACGCCTTCTTTCTTTGCGTGAACGTTTGGGCGGCGTTATGCAAATCTTCCCACAGAGTGACGTAGGTATGTGGGGGCGTGTTAGAACGAGCTGTTTTAGGTAGGCGTGGTTAACTCTTAACTTTTATAAAGAATATCGCTTTGGTTTTGAGACTTTAGTGTTTGCAACTTTACAGATCTTCTTTATGCACCAAGAGCTTGTAACACTCCAAAGAGAAAGGAAACATTGAAATCGCATCATATGACCCCTTTAACATTCACCCAATAAGGGATTCAAGGTGGAGGACACAGAAAAGGGAAATGGTCTCAGGGCATAATGTGAGCAAAACCTTCCTTATCTGAAGTGCTTATGACCAGCACTTAACATCAGTTAACGTCTCAATGTCGCTGGATGCAGCACTCAGAAAAACACACACACAGGCACACAATCCAGGTGTTACACTGAGTCACGCTCATGACAATGCAGCCTCTGTAAAGTACCTGTATTAGATTTCTCTCTCCCAACACACACACACACACACATACACACAGAGCAACATTCTTCCACAGCAGAGCAGGCTGCATTTCATCAGGTTCAAGCACAGAAGCTCCTGATGACAGTCTGGACCGAGAGCACACAATCTAACAGCGGCTGAGCTCTAATGAGCAGCCGGATCAGCACAAAAAGTGTTGGGAAAACAACTAAGTACAGCGTGACAGAGAGAAACACAGCCACAAACATTAAAGCTTTAATCGCACTGAGAAAAAGATTTTAAGTCATGTTAAGTCACTGACATGACCTAAAAGTTAAACGTTTGTGTTTGTACCACATCTGTGGAACACTATCTGTGTCAAGTTCTGAAGCATCCGTGTTCAAGAATGCCCTAAAAAGCGAGCTTTTCCAAGAATGCGATTCGATGTGTGAGAGTTAATGTTTGAGTAAATGAGTGTGTGTGTGTGAGTGTGTGTGCATGCGCGCATGTGTGTGTGTGTTTGGCAGAATGCTTTTCCTGGAATGAGTAATGCCACACAGGCTGCAACTAACCCTTTAAGCTTTGAGCAGGAATGTAGGAGGTCCCCGTTTTTTCTGCAAAACAAACCAGTGTGAGAGCATGTGTCTCAGCGTTAACAGAGTGAGTGTTTGCTGAACCATGAGAAGATTGCCCTATTAACGGTTGTCAATGGCACGTCCATCAATATCAAATCACTTTGTCCATTATTCAAAATCAATAAACGTGGCTCAATATACAGTCTGTAGGACTGCGTCTCTTCTGCATCGTTCGAAACGAGTGAAAACAGATGTCCAAACTCTCTTTGCACAGTGCAGTTATGTGCAAGTCTAATAAAAGGCTAATGGAGGTTTCTCTGAAAGTGTAATGGAAAGCTACAGTATGAAGTGTAAACAGTGGTTGGAAAGAGATGTTTAAAATCAGCGAAAAAGGTCACGTAACCTTTAGCATCTCATTAAAGCAAACATATTAACATTCACAGACATAAAATTGAATAATTATGAATTAAAGCATTTTATCATGTGAATGAATAGTACTTTTCTACCTAGTTATTGTGCCTTGCAATGCAGTCTGGGGACATTTTTTTTCTGTTGATCCCAGAGGTACAGTCAAAGTAGCAATTGATAGTGAGCATTTAGATGTCAAAGCAGAATTTTCAGAGTAGTTCAGCTGATAAATTAAATATATAAAAAGGTAAAGTGACATGACAACTAATCCAAGCCCAGATATTCTGTTTTTAAGATAGTGAACCAGGGTTTTACTAAATATATCAATAAAGCCATATGTTGTAATGCCCTCTCAAGAGTTTGGCTGGCACGACACGCCTTCTTAGATATCCAATATGGCATACATATTTGAAAAGCGCAACCATTAGAAGCAGATGGCATAAGGATTTTAGAAGGTAAGAGGTTTTATTTTGTAGCTTCCATAAAATGACCGATTTTCAAGTTTCATTTTTATCAGTTCAATAAAATGATGAACATTTTCATTTGTTTAACAAATAACTTTTTATTTTTATCCTTATCATAAATATAAAGTGATCAAGTGCAGAGAGAAAAAAAACTAATAACAACTGAGAAGTAGTAGCAGTTTCTAGACAGACCCATAATAAAAGAAAGAAAAAAAATAGTTCCAAAGTTAAGAACATTTTTGTCTACCATTTTTATAATCTCACTGAAAAAAACTTATATTTGTTTATAGAATGTGATCAGCCATTGTGAGAGTTTAGACAAGAAAAACCACCAAAAAAAAAATACAATTAAAGCACATACAAAACCAATTATCTTACACATTTCTGTTTAAAGAATCTGCAATAATACTATAATATTATGTTTATTTTTAAGTATTTTTAAACAAAGTGTATTATTTAAATAAATGTTTTACTGTATTGTGGCACTTGAAAGGGTGATTCACAGCTGGCAAGATGGCCTGTGGCATTCCCTTTTGCCAAAATGTGGCGAAACTTAACCCACAATGCAACTAGGCTCAATATGACTGACCGTGACTGGGGATACAAAAATGCCAAAGTACTGTAATTTTCACAAAAATTACACCCTGGAGCTGTCAAAAATCCATTAGATGACATGTTTTAGCTGGATACCAGGATATCTCGGTGCAGGTAATGTGGAGAAAGACTAAGAGTACACATTGTTCATTAACATAAACTACAGACATTGTAACATTACGAATTTGGTTGAAAATCTGCACACTTCTGTAGGTAGAAAAATCAGAGATTGTTTTGTGCTTGAACGGAAACCCAAAAATTAGCACCCTGACACATCTTCACAAGCTTTCATAAAGGCCTCTAAGTTCATCTTCAGTGGTTTATCATGTTAATGAACATCCTACTGAAGGCTCTTTGGATATGTGAGTTATGCTATTGTGAAAGCCATGCAAATATCAAACCACATAATAGAGCACCGGTTAAACTATTCTTTCCGCACAACACTTCAATCATCAACTTGTTCTTGTGTGCTACAACTTTGTGTAACTCACAAAACTCACATTTGCTTTGAATGTTTAACATTCTCCTGATGCTTGAAGAGGAAGAACAGAACAGAAGGGATGGAAAGTGAGATCACATCACATCTGACCTCACTAACTAGAGCGAACCGGAACCTTAATCAAATATTGTAAATCTGTAGTACTACTGATCTGAAGAAATGGGGAATTACACAGAAGAATTTAGGAAATTAGATAAGGAAATGAAACCAGGCTGACGTTGTTCATATGCTCTTCTACAGTGTCATATGCGGTTGAGGAGATGGCATCAGGCCCTCATGCCATTGGCTGCATGGCATGTGACCCGCGGGGGTAGGGGTATGTGCTGGAATGCAGGGTTAGGGGTGCAGATATGGAAGGTCATGAAGTCAGGGTCATACACACACATGTTCCCCCCTCCCCCAGATCATACACAGGGGCCTATGTGCTTCTGTCAGTCCATAAATGACTACAACACATGGACGCTCTCGCTCGTATTCTACGCTGCCCCCGTAACCCACTGACATGACAAACACACACAAACCACTGTGCTCCCCTGTCGGTGGACACACCATTATTGTTCTCCAGGGGTAAAAACAAACAAAATACTATTCAACCCCAGAGGACCTCATTCATCCCTAGAAATACACCATCCGTACGCTTCCAGTGAAACATTTATTCCCAATGCTCCCAAATCGAGGTACAAGTTCTCCCAAGGCGAGTGGTCTAAGAAAAGAAAAAAAGTACAAACTGTATCGCTGCAGTGTTTAATATGATCTCACACTTCAATGTCAACGAAAAATCCTGCCTATGTGTGTGACATTTACAGGCGTTCCATTTGCGTTTACAGAAATAGCATGACGGCGAAATCGTTTGATGGGACTGATGGGAAACTAGGCAGTGCGGAAAATGCAAAACACATTCGCACGCTGGCTGTCTCGCACAAACATACGCACATGCTGCCGAACAGGATACATAAGCATGTAAACATAGAGAGGTGCCTGTTGATGTTGAACTGGTTCCAGAGAGACCTGAACAACTGAGGCGGCTGCATAACACTGACTCAAATGGAGCACATGGTCTCCTGTGTGACAATGTGAACGAGTGATAAAAGGCTGCTAATTATTCCAAATTAACAATCTATTACACCTACATGGAAACCAGCATACAGTAAGCATGACAACGACACACTCACAAACACACAGGCAACATGTAGAATAAAGCAAATAAATAGAATAAGCAACATGAAACACATGAAAACTGTGCCAGGGTTCGAAATTATCTGGGATTGGGTCAAAAATGCACCTGAAATTTAAAATGTGATATAGTCGCTATTATTTCAATTGATTTATACAACAATTAGAATTTGATTGGCTGAGTGGAATTCTTTATAAGGGAATCATTGAATTATTCACTTAAGCGATTCATTCAACACCACTGATCACTCAAGAGCAAAACAAGGGACTGCATTTATGAGGGAGTCATTGAATCATTCACTCAAACGATTTGTTTAAAACACAAACACTTCCGTTAGACTAGGGCTGCACAATTAATCGGATTTCTAATCGCGATTACAATTATGGATGCTACAATTACGTAACCGTTAAAAGCGGCAATTAATCGTTCAAAGTCCACTTATGTTATTCTGCGTGCTTAAGCTGCGTTTTTTTCTTTCTGCATGTTATCTTAAGGATTTTTCCCATTATTTTAATTTTAGTTTTAGTATAACATTATAATACCATTCATATTTTTATAAGAAACCAATCCGATGTATATTTGACATCTGAGGCTTAATACTATAGACAAGTTTTTTCAGTTAGAGTGTTTTCAGCTTGTTTATTTTCATATAAAAATATGGCATGCAGTTGCAACAAACAATGGTATAAACATCATTCAATGTAAATTGTGATAATCGTAATTAATAATCGCAATTACAATTTCAAGGGAATAATCCACAATTATGATTTTTGTCATAATCGTGCAGCCCTACGTTAGACAAAACAGACAAAAATAAATATGATAACTGTCAATATTCTCTAAAATGTAAGTTACTCAATATTAATTTCTTGTTTATTTAACTATTGTGTAAAAGAAATATCAGACTAGCAACTGTGCTGAATATATTTTAATAATGAATAACTGCTTATGTAATTATTCCCACTGAGAATTTATTTAAATGGATTGATTAAAGTAAACTTAATTTAAAAATTAGGCTATTTGACAAGGTTGACACAATATAATAAAAAAAATTAAAATAAAAAAAAAAAAAGAGTTAAAAATGCCTGTGGGGGCAAATACTGAATATTGAATACATTTCTGACACTGATGGCCAACACCTGCCTCTATGAAAAATAACAAGCCAATACTACAAATTAAAGCTGCAATCTTAACCACTGACTCTTCACTAACAACCATCTCATGAGACAGCGCACAAATTACAGGGTTAGCCATTCAGGATACTGCTGTACTAAATACAAACTGAGGCCTGATGGGTAAGACCATAGTTAAACCACAGACACTTTCAGATGTTACAGAGGAAACGAGATCAGCCAGGGTCAGCTGAAGCCTATTTATGCAGACACACACCACCCGGAAAAGAAGAAAGCCTGAAGAGGTGCGCATCATTTTCTGAATTCATGCAAAGTGGCAGTCAGAGAATGAGGAACTGATAAGAGCAGTGCCTCTTATCTAATGTGATTCAAGTGGCGAGAGCTTTTTGAGGAAGTTGATAGTATCAGTTTTACAAGTTCTCACAGACACACACATGACTTTTATCAGGATGCACACCGTACCAATGCTGTTGTCACCTCCTGTTCTCATTACAAACCAAGGCTTTCAGAGAAAATGCTCTCTCACCAAAATGCACTACGCATGTATACTACAAATGTGGGTGTTTGCAGGTAAGAACACAGACTGAAGAGATACTAAAATCTGATAAAGAGTGAAGCAGTTCTCACAGACACACACATGACTTTTATCAGGATGCACACCGTACCAATGCTGTTGTCACCTCCTGTTCTCATTACAAACCAAGGCTTTCAGAGAAAATGCTCTCTCACCAAAATGCACTACGCATGTATACCGCTGTGGGTGTTTGCAGGTAAGAACACAGACTGAAGAGATACTAAAATCTGATAAAGAGTGAAGCACTTGGAAACCACATCCTATACTCAGTACTGTATCTTTGTCGCATTCTCTTGCTCGCTCACTCGCTTGCATACTCAGCAGCTGAGCTCACCTCGTAACTATCGAGGTCAGAATGTGGCCTGCACAGCCATAGACTGATAAAACCGCAAGGTACTTGTAGTAGTTGTTGCCACCTGACTTAAAGCAACATTTCATCCTGTCTCTGCACCTCATCGCTAACGTTCAGCTTCACAAAGTCAACATAAATAAAAATGACATCCTCTGTCGATTTAAGATGAGATATGTGTGATATGAAACTTTTATCTTGCAAAAAGGGAAAACCAATGCTACTGATGAAAGTAAGTATTTTAGAGCAGGTCAAGAAGTTAACCACATCAAATTTCAATTTTACGCACCTTCCTAGATAAAAATGCACTCCATTTAGGAAAAAGATTGAATAATGTTGTCTAAACAAATCACAGCTGAAAGTGACATGTGGTTTTCAAATGTGTTGATACTAGTATCACAGCACATATAGGCCTAATGAACTTATGAGGTAATGCATTTCTTTAAGATATTTAAAGAGGTCCATATTATGCTTTTTCACTTTTTCAACTTTAGTTAGTCTGTAATGTTGCTGTTTGAGCATAAAAAAGATCTGCAAAGTTACAAAGCTCAATGTCCACTTCAAAAGGAGATATTTTATTTAACAGAAATCACTTTTCAAAAACTACAACGAACGACTCGTTTGGACTACAACGCATATTTTCCGGGATTTGTGATATCACAAAGATCGACGAATGGGACGAGACCTGGTTGAGCTGCACTAGAGAAGACAACGAGTATCACAGTACATTTCATATTTCAGAAGGCGGGCCTTCATTTGATACAGGAACTATTCCAGCCGTTCATGCCAGACTCACACACTGGCCCAGCTAACCAATCACAGCACATTTCGTCTTTCAGCAGGCGGGCCTTCATTTGATACAGGAACTATTCCAGCCGTTCATGCCAGACTGGGGAGAGAGGTGTTGTAATAATGTAAAATATGTGAAAAATAATGTATGAGAGCCTGTTCTAGTACACCCCCAAAACAAAATCAAGACTTTGTAAAAGAGCATAATAGGACCCCTTTAAGACTTGCCCTATAGGGAGTTTTCACTGACAACTCACACACATGCAAACACACAGACAGTCTTCGGGATATAATAAAGTAATATTATTTATCGAAAATTTAAAGAAAATAACTTTAGCTAACCCAGGCTTTCATACACACAAACTGAAAAGGCAAGCTTTGGCGCTAGACTAGAGGGATTTCAGAAATAGGGGCCTAATCATTTGCACTTTGCCAAGATGTCACTGTTATTCTTTAAAATGAAAAGATTATACACAAACGTACTTGCAATTGAACACACTACATACTACAAAAATGTAGAGTTCGGCTAAAACAATAAGCTTTACTTGTGAGGGGAGGGAAAGGTAGAGTTTATAAAAGTGAAAGTGATCCACGAAGTGCTAAGACTTCACGCAGAGCCGGATGAACTTCATTAAAGGGGTCATATGATGCTGCTAAAAAGAACATTATTTTGTGTATTTGGTGTAATGAAATGTGTTTATGCGGTTTAAGGTAAAAAAAAAACAGTATTTTCCGCATACTGTACATTATTGTTTCTCCTCAATGCCCCGCCTTTTTGAAACACGTTGATTTTTACAAAGCTCATCGGTCTGAAAAAGCGAGGTGTGCTGTGATTGGCCAGCTATCCAGTGCATTGTGATTGGAACAACGTAGTTTCGCTTTCACAAGGAAGCACACAGCGTCTTCACGACATGGCAGCGGCAGCAACAACAATACTACAGCGAGAATAAAAGTTACGCCTTCTTTCTTTGCGTGAACATTTGGGCGGCGTTATGCAAATCTTCCCACATCGTGATGTAGACATGTGGGGGCGTGTTAGAATGAGCCGTTTTAGGTAGGTGTGGCTGACTCTTAACTTTTATAAAGAATATCTCGTTGGATTTGAGACTTTAGTCTTTGCAACTTTACAGATCTTCTTTATGCACCAAAAGCTTGTAACACTCCAAAGAGAAAGGACAAATTGAAATCGCATCATATGACCCCTTTAAGGCCGGTCAACAGCGCGAGACAAAGCTACAACGCATTGCGCGCTTGCATACTGGGTAATGACGAGCACGCTCGCAGTGCTGATGGAATGTAACTAGATAAAAGTCCGTAAAACTTCGAGCGGTGCGGGTGGCGACGCACGACCGCTGAGAAAATCGTGACTGAGAGAGAGAGAAAGCGAGAGCGTCTCAACATGGATTCCCAAACATGCCACAATAGGCCTCCTGAACAGGGCTACTGAAACTCCTGGAGTTGGCGGGACAGTAGCAACTTCACAAGTACATACTGAACATGTAGATACATGTTTGGAAATGAATACTTACGGCAAGTATGCTAATAGTGATTAAAGTGAATTCAAAATACTGGAAAGCATTCATAAATGTAGGCGATCGTTTCACCTAACGGGAAATTAGTGCGCAGCTCTGTGTTATTAGGCTTCAATGCACTTAAAGATCAAAGCTTAAAGGTCTATATTTAAAATCCTAGAAACTGGACCGACTGTAAAGTGGCCCATTTATAAACAAAGTGATAAACGTTTATTAAACACTCCGGTGTGAAAGCGGGGCTTCCATTTTGAATGTGCCATGCTACTGGTTCAAAGCTCGCGCTTGAGCTGCACAGCTGGCACGCGCGGTGTGCGAGGAGGAATTTTTTTTGGGGGGGGAAAGGAGTATTTAACATTTTGCGGGGAATCCACAGCGTCGATTTCGACATATTTCCAAGAACGACACAAACTGCCGTTTGAAAGTTGTAGCCATTCAACAGGTTCAGTGCGGAATGCGCTGACAGGACTGGAAGCAGCTTAAATGAAGCGGTCATTAGGTTTGAATGAAACTATTTAAACCATTAGAACTACTAGAACGGACGCGCTGAGCTGGACTAACGTTACATGTCTAGACTATACCGCAACACTTGAGGTTATTTAAATGAATTAACAATTAACCGCATTGTTTGTTAAGTTTTAAGATTTGAAAACGGCCGTTCAAGTTCATGAGTTAAAAACATTAGATTCACCTGATAATGTAAACATGGAAACCAAACAAACAAAAATATCCGAGTAGTGAATCAGTTGACATGTCAGAGTAATAAATCCTGGAAACACACTGTCAGCTTTTCTAAAAGTAAAAGTCAGTTGTCATGAAACTACATACGTGAATTTTGACATTGCTTCCCGTTGAAAATGTAAAGAAATTGATAATGTAAAGAAAGCTGGTTTGAGTGTTGTTAAATCCATACTTGATAATCTGGCTCGACAAGCTCACAAGTCAAAGAAGTTGTGGCAGCCCTTGATAATGAATGCCTGGGTAACTTACCCGCGTCCCCCTGGGTTTTCATGGTGAAAGTTATCTGCTCCTAACACACAGCAAGCTGGGTGAAGTTGTCAGTTCAGCAGTGGCGAGACTCGGCCTCTCCCGCAGCCCCGTCTCCAAAAGGCCAAACTTTTGTCCAATGTTCAGCGCTCTTGTTGCTCCCGTTGTGTGTTTTCTGGCCTCTTTACACGATCCCTCCAAACCCTCCGACCGACAGCGCTGAGTTTGGGAAAGCGGCTCAGTAACTTACTTCCACTGGCGCGACGGGACGAGGTGCAACGGAGTTCCGAAACAGCGCTTTCCCGTCTGTCCCGGGAGCGATCGATACAATCCCAACACGGCAGAAAAGCAGCACTCAGCGTCTCTCTGTTACATACGCGCGCTCTTGTGCCCAATTGATGGTTTTCGCAACATTTTATCCTTGTGTTAATTTGTCATCTGCTCTCCTGAGGCTCGCCATTCGCAGTATATCAGTCAGTTTCCCATTCTCTTTTTCACACCGACTTTTTTCCTTCCTCCACTCTCCCTAGTCTGAAACTACTCACTGTCTCCTCCCCCCATCTCTCTCTCTCTCTCTCTCTCTCTCTCTCTCTCTCTCTCTCTCTCTCTCTCTCTCTCGGGGCCGCCCACACTGCCGGGGGAAGGAGGGTAATGGGGTGTCTCGGGCACTGGCTGAGTCACGCCCCCTCACCACGAGTCGGAGCTGGCGTCACTGCAGCACGAGGCGTCGTTATGGAGACCGCCAACCACTGTCCGTGATGACATCACATCCGCGTCCTACGAGAACTTGAAGTTTAGCGTCATCGCGCCCGTTAACGTCAGCAACAAGTGTTTTTCGAGCTAAGTAGCCATCGTTGTCTTTCATTTAATGACAATTATCTACCCCCATCGCGAGGTAATAGCTAGTGTATCGAATAATGATTTCCGGAATTCACCCCGCAAGATCAAAGACTGAACTCAAAGGGCACTTTTGGCCGCTCAAATATTTTCTATTAAAACAAAATGTAAAATATTCTGTGGCATAAACATCATGCCACATATATTATGTACCATATACAATTGTTTAATGGATTATATATATATGTATATATATTTGTGTGTGTGTGTGTGTACTTGTTTATGCTACATTGTGAGAACCAAATGTCCCCACAAAAGTAAGACCTGAAATTTTTGACATTGTGGGGGCAGACATTGTGCCTGCAGTCCCCACGTGCGTGCGTGTGCTGTCAAATTGATTAATCGTGATTAATCGTATCCAAAATAAAAGTTTGTGTTTACATAATATATGTGTGTGTTGTGTATATTTGTGAATATGTGTATATTTCTTAAATATAGATATGTATGTGTGTATATTTATATATACATATAAATATGCACAGTACACCCACATATATTATGTAAACACAAACAAACTTTTATTTTGGATGCAATTAATGGTGATTAATTGATTTGACAGCAGTTTTATGTGTGTATGTGTGTGTGTGTGCATGTGTGTGTGTGTGTGTGTATAATAAGAAATAAGCATATTTTGTGCTTAAATGTGCTTGAAAAAGCATATTTTTTAAGTAAAAAATAATCATTTTTAATTAAATGGCCCCTTTTAAACTTTTGTTCCCCACTTTTTATATTTTTTTTAAGAAAAATAATCATTTTTAAATAAATGGCCCCTTTTAAACTTTTGTTCCCCACTTTTTATATTTTTTTTAAGAAAAATAATCATTTTTAAATAAATGGCCCCTTTTAAACTTTTGTTCCCCACTTTTTATATTTTTTTTAAGAAAAATAATCATTTTTAAATAAATGGCCCCTTTTAAACTTTTGTTCCCCACTTTTTATATTTTTTTTAAGAAAAATAATCATTTTTAAATAAATGGCCCCTTTTAAACTTTTGTTCCCCACTTTTTATATTTTGTTATATATTAGTCATTCATTCATTTGTTTTTGGGCCCACTGTATTGTTTGTTTGTGTACTAAAATGCATTTTAATAAACCATGAAGTAGTTGTTTTATGCTGAGAGAAAACTTATGTTTAGAACAAAAGGCCTTTCATGATCCCTGCATTGCTTTAACCTATGGTGCCTACATATCAATGAGGCTGCACTTTTCGAAGCTGTGGTATCATCTAGCACATTTACACTACCCACTGAGGCGCACATGGATCCATTTCTCCCTTACGCCGAGACGCAGTCATATTCTCCCTCTTGCATTCCTTCCATGCGCCTGCCCCTTCCCTGGAACTGCCCACTGCCATTGTGCAGAATGGCAGTGCCCCAATCAAAGTGGCTTTCATCTGGCCAATTTAAACAGACAACCCCAACCAGACATTTGCCTAATGTGTTTTTGTTTATGTGGGCTCCTGGCTTCACAAATGTCAGCCGGCTGGAAGGAAGCAGTGGCTCTAACCTCTGTAGTTTCAGTGCTCTTCCCCCACTGGGAGTTCTGCTGGCCTGAAACTAATCCCTCCGCCTGAGAGCCGAAGTGTCCTCTCTGCAGGGGAGAGCTCATTCCGGGGGCCAGGGAGCAGAAGTATGGCCGCGGCACTTTGCTGACCTGGACCCAACTGGGGGAGGCAGCTGTGAAGGCTGGGAATGCCACATTTCTGACCAAAACCAAGACAGTTGGGCCAGCTCTGACAAATGTTCGTATGGACACCCGGCATGCTTGCTCGGAGTCATTTGAAGGGGGCCTGAAAATTTATTATGAAACGTATTGGTATTTTAGGGCGCAGCTGATTTAAATTTAGTGGAGTCAAGCAGAATTTCCCATTCAGGAATTTAAGATTCCAGTTATGGTTTATGTGTATATTATATATACACACTGTACCATGCAAAAGCTGGGGGTTTTTTTAATGTTTTTTTTTTTATGTTTTGTGTGTGTGTTTATGCTTTTCATATAAATAAATAACACACAAACACACACTACCATTCAAAAGTTTAGGTTCAGTAAGATTGTTTTAAGGGTTCTTACAAGTGTCTTATGTTCACCTGCATTTACTGGATCAAAAATACAATAAAAACAGTAATTTGTGAAATATTATTGCAATTTTAAGTAGCTGTTTTCTATTTCATTATATTTTGAAATACAATTTATTCCTGTGTTGCAAAGCTGAATTTTAGCAGGCATTACTCCAGTCTTCAGTGTCATATAATCCTTCAGAAATCATTCTAATATGCATATATTATACAGTCTGAAACATTAATCGTAATTGTGCTGCTTAATATTTATGTGGAATCCAAGATCTTTTTTTTTTCTGCATTCTTTGCTGAATAGAAAGTTTAAATTAACAGCATTTATTCGAATTTGATCTGAACAAAGTCTTTACTGTAACATTTTGATCAATTGAATGCATTCTTGCTGAATAAAAGTATTAATTTCTTAAATAATTTCTTTAAAAAAACACTTTTTTTTT
>NW_015659712.1:932-1231 GCF_001515625.1 Sinocyclocheilus rhinocerous | reverse complement strand
TTTAACAGCAGATTCAGTGACGTTAGAGACTAGAGCTGATCTGCAGATCACGGCAGATGTTGCGGCGTAACAGATTGAAAAGTTAGTATCTTTCTGCAGTCCAGTAGACGGCAGTGCGGTGGTGGCTTGAGTGTGTTGAATGGTGATTTAACGCTACGTTGTCACCTACTTGGAGAGACTCAATGCTAAGTAAATAAACAACAATGTCCCCGTCTTTTACTCTCACAATGAGCTTATATTCGTTTGCTACATTAGTAGGGCCCTATGATTTCCGCGATGCAGAAAACATGGATGGAATC
>NW_015659712.1:0-922 GCF_001515625.1 Sinocyclocheilus rhinocerous | reverse complement strand
CCAACTTCCGCGATGCAAAAAAACATGAACGGAATTGCGGAATCCAGTCATAAAAATGGAATTCACTGTATAACGCGGAATTTCATGGAATTTGTCTTATTTTTGATGAATAAATAAAAAAACAGGTCAGTACATATATATATTAGACTGTGTCTGTGAATATTAAACCGCAAAAAGACGATTTAAATACGAATGTTCTGCATATTCATTTGATTACCAGAAAATACACAACACAGAGTTTGTGAAAAAAATTTTTTATTTATTCATTTTAGATGTTTCCATTTGGAAAAGCTGTGCTTCCTGCATAAACCTGCCCGTTGGTTTGGCAGTAGCTTGCTTGCCCTACACAGTTACCTTGTTTAATTTCTTAATTCAAGTTATATATATTTTGTTCTACTATTTGTGTTTAAGTTATTTATAAGTGAAGTGAAGTTTACTGTTAAGTGCACTGATGTCTGACTCACTTTGAATTAGGGCTGCAACAACTAATCGACCAAGTGGATTATTATCGATTATGAAAATCATCGACAACGATTCTTATTATCGATTAATCGGGTCTGCCCACAGTGCACGTCCAACGTAGTTTACATACTTGTCCAACTTCAGCCGAATCGGGTCTGCCCACATTGCACGTCCAACTTCAGCCGGTCGTGTCAAATTAAAGCAGCGGATTACTTATTTCTATGGACAAAATGCATCTAAAATAGTGGAGGAAACGGAATGAGATGCTGCAGGAGAGTTACGTGATCCAAGCTGCCCAAAACATGAGAATTCTTTGTTAAGCTTTAAGCTAATGCATCAGCGTAATGGTTTGCCCTGTCAGGCGCTTTAACAGATGCGTGTGCGTCCTCAGCGCAAAAAAACTTTGTTAACGGTAATATCCTTATGTATAAATGTCACAAATTCACGCGAGCATTTCCAT
>NW_015659711.1:30545-32097 GCF_001515625.1 Sinocyclocheilus rhinocerous | reverse complement strand
TCTTTGAGTAACATGACCATAAATATAAACTCACGATTGAAAGTACCACAAAACAAATGGCATGTATGCAGCATCTTTGTTTGGATCATGATTAAAATGCAGTGGTTGCCTCTAATTTTAAATGTAAAGAGCACAGACAAAGCCTTATTTTGTTTATATGAAGAGATTTCTTTTATTTGTGTTACTTGTTTATTTGATTTGGGGCTTGTTTTAAAATTTAAATTTAGTTTTATTTACATTCACATTATATTTAAATTTTGATATTTAGCAAACACTTTTATCCAAAGCGACTAACAAATGAGGACAATAGAAGCAATCAAAACCAACAAAAGAGCAATAATTTACAAGTGCTATATTAGTATATTATTATAGTGTTATATTTCAATTTCACAAAGAAACGTGCAGTATTTTGTTCAAGCAATAATAAAAGGACACATTTAATTTATAATGTCTTAAATCTCATTTTATGAAAAAAAAAATCTTGAATCGAATCGTGAAATCAAAACCGTGAATCAAATTGAATCGTGAGTTGCGTGAATCGTTACATCCCTAGAAATAAACATTGTGATAATATTTTTGGCCATATCGCCCAGCCCAACTTGGGACGCCTCCATTGTAGATGAGGCAGTAGGGGTGTGCCATGTCATACCGTCCACGATAATACCGGTATAAATTTTTACAGGATAAAAAAAGTGTCATATCGCGATATCAATGATATAGCGACGCGATGATGTATGGCGGATATACGTTCCCTAGCGCGCACAACAACAACACCACAAACCCAATAGGTGTTCAATTTGAAGCAGCCTAGAGTGACTAGAGTGGCTGCGTCAGAGCCGTAAAGGCCCGGGTATACTTCACATTTCGCGTTCCGTTCCGTCTTGCGCACAGTAGTGCACCGCTTTCAAAGTATACTCAACCGCGGATGAGCGCGGATGGACGAGCTCGACACATGCGCAGTACCACTTACTCGACTCTCAACATTCACCTCGCGCATGCGCTGTTGTACGCGCACCGTCCGTGCAGTTTCAAAAAAATTTGGCTTGTTTGAGATGCGCCTTGCCTCGCCTGAAAAGCGAGGGGAGGAGTTAAATAAGCACAGTCAAGACGGACAGTTCTGAGCTCTCGAAGTGGAACAGATACCTCCGAGATCAAAGGTGGATATCTTGTTATTCTCTCTCATGTGCTGTGCTGGTGATAAACATGATATAATTTCAGTTCTGGTGCTCTATATGAAAATAAATATGATAAACAAGACACTCAAAGTGCTTGCTATTTAATTTCATACGAAAGGCGTATTTATCCATTTTTACTTTAAGACAAACATGTATTTTAGATTTTTATAGGAATATGACAACAATCACATATCTTACACAGAGATCGCACTGTCGTAGTGTTTGAGAATATGCATGCATAATTTCAATACATAATCACATGAAACCACGTGACCAGAGTGATGCGAGAAGACCGACACTATGATGGCGGATCCAAAGCGCAACTTTTGTTAATAAAACTTTCATTTATTCGTTTAATAGCCTATAAGTGAGTGTCT
>NW_015659711.1:28298-30395 GCF_001515625.1 Sinocyclocheilus rhinocerous | reverse complement strand
GGGAAGAGAGAGAGAGAAAAAAGACACGTGATCCAGTCTGACTCGGGCCGAGAATTCTCATAAGCTGTTTGACAAGGGCCGGGCCCATGCAGGGCTCTATTCGTTCCCTCGTTGCCCCCAAACTGCCCGGGCCCATATGCACCTGCATACCCTGCATAGACGCAACGCCACTGATCTTATTTGTTCTTATCTTTTCATAAACGTTTTATGTTTAATATAAGTGACTTTTGCCCAATTTGGACATTTTCACTTAGGGGTTTACTCACTTTTGTGGCCAGCGGTTTAGACATTAATGGCTGTGTGTTGAGTTATTTTGAGGGGACAGCAAATTTACACTGTTATACAAGCTGTACACTCACTACTTTACATTGTAGCAAAGTGTCATTCAGTGTTGTCACATGAAAAGATATAATAAAATATTTACAAAAATGTGAGGGGTGTACTCACTTCTGTGAGATACTGTATCACCCCAATCATTGATTGTTTTTTCCAAATAGAGCTATTGAAGTCATCTGATTTTTATTTTTTCATATCGCAATATATATCGCAGGAAAAAAATATATTCTAGATATATAATATATCTATAAAAAATATATTATAGATATATTATATATTATAGATATTTTTCCAATATCGTGCCGCCCTAATATAAAAGTATATTTAAAAACTTTAATGTTAGTTGTGATTTTAGATTGATAATTTCAGAAAAATGTGCGATTAATTAGTAAAAAAAAAATTTTATCGATTGACGGCACTACTTATTATAAATAACTTAAAAAACACAAATAGAACAAAATATATATAACTTGAATTAAGAAAATAAACAAGGTAACTGTGTAGGGCAAGCAAGCTATACTGCCAAACCAACGGGCAGGTTTATGCAGGAAGCACAGCTGTTCCAAATGTAAACATCTAAAATGAATAAATAATAATAATGAATAATATTTTTTCACAAATTCTGTGTTTTCTGGTAATCAAATGAACATGCAAAACATGAGGATCCGTATTTAAAATATTTTTTTGCAGTTTAATATTCACAGACACTAGTCTATATCGCGATTTGATTTAAGTGTACTGACCTGTTTTTTATTTATTCATCAAAAATAAGACCAATTCCATGAAATTCCGCGTTATACAGTAAATTCCGTTAAACATCTAAAATTAATAAATAATAATAATTAATAATATTTTTTTTCACAAGGTCTGTGTTGTGTATTTTCTGGTAATCAAATGAACATGCAGAACATGAGGATCCGTATTTAAAATATTTTTTTGCAGTTTAATATTCACAGACACTAGTCTATATCGCGATTTGATTTAAGTGTACTGACCTGTTTTTTATTTATTCATCAAAAATAAGACCAATTCCATGAAATTCCGCGTTATACAGTAAATTCCGTTTTTATGAATGGATTCCGCGATTCCATCTGCATTTTCCACATCGCGGAAATCACAGGGCCCTACTAATGTAGCAAACGAGTATGATAAGCTCATTGTGAGAGTAAAAGACAGGGACATTGTTTATTTACTTTATATCATTGAGTCTCACCAACTAGGTGACAACGTAGTGTTAAATCGCCATTCAGCAGACTCAAGCCACCACCGCACTGCCGTCTATTGGACTGCAGAAAGATACTAACTTTTCAATCTGCTACGTTACCGACTGTACTGACAAACTATGCTGACACACCATGTCTATACTAGATGCGACAAAGCGACCATTAAAAATAATTTGTACTTTGTGTCAATACGTCATAAATGGAACGAGGCATCAGTTTACTGTCGGGATTTGTCGTGTCGCGTCGCGCCGCATTCAGTGTAGACAGCATCACTGATTATAATGGCTTCTATTGTATTTTGTCGGGCCGCGCCGCTCGCGTCCGGTGTAGACACCCAGTTAGGTAATGTGATGTGACCGATGTGATGAGCATGAGTTCTGGGCCGTGGCACAAGCATTGACTGAGTTGCCACGATTAGCTCTGGTGGCCGTGGAACCGTATGCTCCGCAGACGCGTGCAGTGATGCACAGATCAGCTCTAACGTCACTGAATCTGCTGTTAAAATGAACCATCCATTCATCATATCATCATGCAAAAC
>NW_015659711.1:25577-26662 GCF_001515625.1 Sinocyclocheilus rhinocerous | reverse complement strand
TTTTTTTTATTTCGGATGAAGTCAAGTAGCGTCGAAAGAGATGAGTTTTCAGTGTAGACAGCATCACTGATTATAATGGCTTCTATTGTATTTTGTCGGGCCGCGCCGCTCGCGTCCGGTGTAGACACCCAGTTAGGTAATGTGATGTGACCGATGTGATGAGCATGAGTTCTGGGCCGTGGCACAAGCATTGACTGAGTTGCCACTATTAGCTCTGGTGGCCGTGGAACCTTATGCTCCGCAGACGCGTGCAGTGATGCACAGATCAGCTCTAACGTCACTGAATCTGCTGTTAAAAATGAACCATCCATTCATCATGCAAAACTAAGTATTAAAATCATTGTAATGTGACGATTAAATATAGGTGCGGTGGGTGGCGGGCGGGCGGATAATTTATTTGAAGTAGTGGACTCAGGTGAAGTTTGAGCTTATCCGCGCATCTCTACACTGACCTGAGTCGCCAGTAGCAAACAATGGAGCACTCTGCTGGTCAAACTAAGTAATTACACCATTTAGAAGCATTTCATCTGCGTTATATGTTCTGTAAAAAAAAATGTAATTTCGGCGGCATATTCGCCGATACGATATATCTGCGACAGGCTCATATCGGCCAATAATATCGGAAAAATGATATATCGGTTGGACTCTAATACAAATAATACTTGTGTAATTTTTCAGTCAATATTAAATTAATGAAAGAACTATACGTTTCACTTTAGTGTATTTTTTAGGTTTGATAACTTTAAAAGTAAAGTAAACTTGAAAGTAACTTGAAAGTAAAGTAATTAGTAATCTGATTACTTTTTTAAATGCAGTAATCAGTAATGTAATCAAATTACAATTTTAAAGAAGTAATTAGTAATTTGTAGTGGATTACTTTTTTGAGTATCTTACCAAACACTGGATCTAATATTAGGGGTGCTCCGATTGATTGGCTATCGATCACTATAGGCCGATAATCGCTTTGGGATGATTGATCGGCGGTCTCTAAAAAGACCGCTCTAAAAAATGTGAAGGTTTGGCACGACATGCAGCGACACCGTCTCAGTCTCTGTCCGGCGCGGGTGAAATAATAATGCAACTCC
>NW_015659711.1:23616-24458 GCF_001515625.1 Sinocyclocheilus rhinocerous | reverse complement strand
CACCTAAGAGGGGAATTCCCCCCATTTTCAAAAATGAAATTCAGGCCTGAATAAATGTCTAAAAATCCTGATTGATCAATCACTATAAATAGTTATAAATGATAAAAAGAAGGCTTTAAAAAGATCGGTATCGGTGATCGGTATCGGCAGATAATGCTTTCTGTGATCGGCGATCGGCCTCAAAAATCCTGATCGGAGCACCCCTAAAAAAAAAAACAAATACTAAAACACTCAACTGCTTTGTTTTATAACACTAAAAAAATCATATCTCATAAATGCTACAGACCACTTTATTAACCCCATAAAATGCCTAGCTTTATGAGCTGACCAAACAACATGCCTAAAAGCGCTTGTAAATATGAGGACATGGCAACACTGAAAGACAGCGCTTTGTAAAGCAGCCTCCCGAGCATAAACAAAACATGTCTGTCAGCGGTAGTCAGTGTTGGGCAAGTTACTTCCAAAATATAATGCATTATATATTACTAGTTACTGTCTTTTGAAAGTAATTAGTTACATTACAATATTACTGTCTCTGAATTGTAATGCGTTACACTACTTTTGAGTTACTTTCACCAAAATATCCACAGAAGTATTATAAAATGCCAAAATGTAGTTTATTGCTGCTCATTATACATCCAGTGGAGGGTAATGTGGTAGGTCTATATAGCATAAAATATATGAAATCATATTTAGATACCGGTATGTATTAAAATGAAGTTAAATAAAATTTCTTATTCCATGAAATAAGGCTGTCACAATATTAGATTTTTCACACCATGGTTATTGTGGCCAAAAGAATTCACAATATCGATATAGTGTGATTAGGCCTGTCAGTTTAA
>NW_015659711.1:21985-23501 GCF_001515625.1 Sinocyclocheilus rhinocerous | reverse complement strand
ACTTTACAGATCTTCTTTATGCACCAAGAGCTTGTAACACTCTAAAGAGAAAGGAAAAAATGAAATCGCATCATATGACCCCTTTAACACGTTAACTTAATTAATTAGTTATGAAATAATAAAGATATGAAATAAAAATAAGATTAAAATATTTTAATATTTAATTATATTTTGAAAATATTTATATTTATTTACATGCCTATATTTATATTCATATAATTTATATTTCTTTGAAGCTTCCTATGAAATAAAAAGAGAGAAAATACTGTCAAGTTCAACAGTATGATGAATAAATATTAACATAAAAACTAATACTTTAACCTGTTAACTTGCGGAGTAGTTGCACGCGCTGCATCTTCTTGTTTGACAGGTGTCAGCGTTAAGGCGCAATACTGCCACCTGGGAGGTCAAACAGGTACTGGCACTGGAGTATTTACATGTCGCGTTATCAATATCCTATTCATTTTAAATATTGTGGTTATCGTCAATACCGGTATATTGTGACATCTCTACCGTGAAAAAAGACTTTAAACCATAGTTTTTAAACCATAGTTTTTTCCATTTTTGGGTGGTAAATCTCATTAATACTACACCAAGAGCTGTTAACATTTCACTGCAATGTTTCCTGTACCAAAAGCTCATATGAGACCTACAAATTATGTGTCTGAATCAGTCTTAGAAATTCTTCAGCGAATTCACTGACTAAATTATCTGATTAAATTGTTTAATGTTTAATTTTTGTTTGCCTTGGTACAATAAACAATTTGTCATAAATTTGGTACTTTAATGAGCCACATCTGGGTCGTAAAGCAGAACTAATTGAGATCCACAGCTCTACAGAAGAAATGTTAATTTAATAATCAATATATTATACACTTTTATAATAGCATTAACCAGATTATCGATGCCTAAGTAAAATATTGCATCTCAGATTTTACATGATTTGGCCCGTGGTGTTGGAAAAATTGTGACAGCTTGTGTATGTACTACTGCTATCAATCGATTATAAAAAATTAACAAATTAATCGCACATTTTTCTGAAATTAGTTTAATTCCCACCTAACATTAAAGTTTTTAAATATACTTTTATATTGCAATTTCACATTCAATCTTCAAATTAATGTACAAACAACATAAAGACATATTATATTTTTAATATCTTGTTTAATGGCATCTTTTTTTTATCAATGATACCAATATCAATGGCCAGTATCAATGATACCGATACTGATGTCTCTATAAAATTGCCCCCCCCCCAGAACTTAAAACAATCTTCACCACATAAACCCATTATAATAAATGTCATATTTACCTGTGCCCTTCTGCAGAAATATACAGAAATTTAAATTGAAGTTATCAAAAACTAAATTCTAAATTAAATACAGATGAATTCTTGAAGCTATAAAAGTTATTTTTTCTTCTTTTTTTCTTCTTTGTCCTTTGATTAATAGACATCACAGCAGCTGGTTATTTTGGCTGTTATTTCTTTAAGAGCTGCCGCTGCTGAACGTGATGC
>NW_015659711.1:4115-21852 GCF_001515625.1 Sinocyclocheilus rhinocerous | reverse complement strand
ATGCACGTAGTTTATTTCGCGCTTTGATATGAAAGGATACAGGCTACAGCATGCGCTTGCGCCTTTGTGCGTGCAATTGAAAAGCACGCGCTGCGAGCACAGTGCCGTTTCCGTTTTGACTTGTGCCTGGTGCTGAAGTTAAGTGGAGCATGCATCTGAAACGTCTCCCGTTCTCTGTCATTCTGCGACTGAATAAATTCACTTCTTGTCAAGAGAAAAAGTGACAGATGCAGCAGTTGTGAGCGGGGTGGCCAACCCTAGCCCCGCCCCTGTGTTAATTGCGTTAAATATTTTTAACACGTTAAACTGAAAAAAATTAATCGCCTGTGTTAACGCGCTAATTTTGACACCACTAGTATGTTCACATGTCCAAAAAGTAGGATGAGGAGAGAAAGAGAGAGCAAGAAGAGAATGAGGCGAGAAAGAGAGAGAGAGAGCAAGATTTCAGATTTGTGTTACGGTTGTTGTCTTGTACACAATGCATGCATGATGCAAGTTCAGTTAATCAACTCTAAATTCTTGAAATGCATTGTTTTGCATTGACAAATATGTAGTAAAAGTAGAAAATGTGTTTTTATATAAGGAACAATTTGATGAGATCTTCAACTAGTTTTGTATTTTTCAATTTCTTAGAATTCCCTCAGAGCTGCGATTCCAGCATACCATTGATGGCACAGGAGTTGATGCGCAAGATGATTCGGAGGTTTGCCTTAGAGTATGCGTGTAAAAGCCAGGCTCACGAGGGCCTGAATGGCCTAAGTGACACCTCTGAGCTTCTCCCCCATCAACTGGATCCTGATGGGCCTCTGGACCTCACCATCAGCCGAGCTTCTCAGGCCCTGCAAGGTAATCAAGGCTTTTTTTAATGGAAATCACAACAGTTTTCACTTCAAAAGACCAGATTCAGGAGTTTGTAGCTCTGCAAAATTAGATCACTGTTAATATTTAGACATTTTTCATTCTTTTCAGAGAATCTGGTCTATTGACTTTCATGAATTATGCTTATCATTGAAAGGTACACAACTCTGAATAAACGGTGAATTTACTGAGTGTGTGAATATTTAATTACTTGCAATGATCCTGTGCATTTGTCCTCAAACTTGATATTATTTGCTGTTTTTTTTTTTTTTTCATGGATTACTTCTCATAGTTGGAGTACTTGACCTCTCTAAGAAAAACACATCAGCAGAAAATGAAACTACTCAAAGAAAGGTTTCAGGGTGAGTACTTCAAGTTTTGTTTACCAAGTTGTGTGCTTGACTGTTTATCTTCATCCTACCAAAGCCAAAGAAAAGGTTGGTACTAAAATGGTAACATTTTGACCAGTAATATTGATGAGCTTTTTATTCCAGAAAATATTAATTTTATTTCCAATTCTTTGTTTCATTTCTATCGTATCTGATTGTTTTGTGTGAACAAATTCTACTCCTCATACATTTGATACGTTTTATTTTTAATTTAGTGGTTGTTTTGTTGCACTGCCAAAGGGTTGACTCTTTTCTAACTTGTTGGAAGGTAACGTCACATTTACCAGCAGTCAGGGGCTTTACTTGTTCCTTTGTACCGCCTGTATTTATTCATTTGTTTATTGATCTATTCGTTGATTTATGCAATATTATTTTCACATGAGAAAAAAGATACCAGAGTCGTACAAAATGCATCTGCATTGCAAAGATACTGGAAGTAATCCCATAAGCGCTTGTCTTTCTCCACACAATTGACGAGAGACTGTCCTTCCAAGAAGTATCGTTTGCATCCTAAGGCCAAAAACAAAAAGTGTTTTATTCCCAAAAAACTCGAAGGCTTTGTGTTATACAGACAATTGAGAAGCGAGTGATGTTACCAAAAGACAAGGCAGTAAAGGAGTGGACCCTGAGTGTGTCCTGTCATTGGTCCGCTCACCCGTACGTTTCTCATCCTCCCACCCACCTCCCCTTAGGAGACCAATCAGAGAGGACTATTTGGATCGCAGCTCTGAGTTTGCAGAAGGTTTGCTCTCTAAAGCCTTGAAAGATATTCGGTCTGGATCACTGGACATTCACAAAGCAGCCATACTATACGGGATACCTCAGAAAACATTACAGTTTCAGACAGAGGCCTTATTGCCAGAGTGGAAGGCAGGGGAACCATCGATTTTTGGTGACAGTGGCAAGGGCACAGAGGCGGTGTGCCCAACCAATGACACTCGACTCGTCCTGCAGAAGGTAGCAGCATGGGCTCGCTCGCAGTCAGAGCAGTCTGAAGTAAGAAAATGTAAATTTACGTCACCAGAGCACACCGAGCTAAAGTTCCCGGCAGCCGTGACTGCCTCGTCATACCTTCACCACTTAACCTTGCAGAGAATGGTCTCGCAGCTACGGGAGCAGAACGACGGGCCTTTCTCCAGTACCGAGCCAGCCACATCTCCTCAGAGTTCTGCCACTGGGCCAGCTGTGCACATCCGAGTCCCTCAGGTACGCTTAAGTGCTCAGCACAAAGCCCAGCTGGATCTGGCTGGCCTGGTGGATGCGGTATACCAAGCCAACAAAGCCTCTGATGGCTCCACTGCTTTCCACAAGCTGAAGACCGTTCTCCCTAAACAGGGCTTGATCGAAAGCCACTCGGGCCTCGAGTCACGTCTACTCCAGGGTGACATGCCTCCACTGGGTCTGAACATGAAGAACGGGAGCGTTGGCGGAAGCGTCACTGGAAGTGTGGTTGACAGTGGAGATGATGACCGTCGAGACAAGCATCCACGGAAAAAGCGGGGCCGTTATCGGCAATATGACCACGATATCCTGGAGGAGGCCATAGCCATGGTGATTAGTGGGAAGATGAGCGTGTCGAAAGCTCAGGGCATCTATGGGGTGCCACACAGCACCATAGAGTACAAAGTCAAAGAGCGAACGGGCACGCTCAAGACCCCACCAAAAAAGAAGCTCCGTCTTGCTGAAGCAGCAACCTCAGGCTCAGGAAAGTCAGGGACAACAACCAATGCCTCATCTACTGCCTACAAACAGTCTTAACTCAAAACCAAAACCTCAACTATTTCTTAGAGATGGTTTTCACTAAACATCACCTAAACTACAGCCAACAAGGAAGGTTTTTTATTTTATTTTATTTATTTTTTTAAACATGCAGTCCAGGACCTCATTCAGACTTGGAAGATGCACTTGAATCCTCAACCACAGGTTAAATGGTACATTTTATCAAGTTACAAAACATGCCTTTAAAAAAATCTATTCAGGGGTTTCACTGTGGATATCTATATGAATATATTTAAAATATTGTAAAGCACTGTTGATTTTTAAGTTAATTACTCTTTTAAAACTAAGAAATATAATATTCAGGTTTTGTTCATACATAAGCTAATCTCAGCTTAACGATTGTTGTATGCAGCTTTCACACTAATTAGTCTTTGTAGTGACTGGTCATTTCATTTGAAGTCTATCAACAGTATTTTTTATGGTGTCTGTGTGACAGCCTGGTGACAGCATGACTGTAACATCTCTTTTAACTCAACAGTGGGAGATGCCCATCCTTATATGCAATGGGTAGATATAGGTACGAGTTTCCACTCCAGCAAAGGAACAACACTATTATGTAAATAGCACTTTTTGGACTACTATGCTTATTGGCAAGTTGTATTGTATAACATAGATAATTATATCAGTTTTATGAAGTATTAATGAAGTACATTAATCAGGACTGTTGCCAGATCATTGGAGTGAAAGCTTGGACCATCTCATGCTTTTTGTTGTGGGTGAGACTTCCCACATTCTGCACTGATAGTGATTTTATTTTTTTATTTTTGGTAAGTTCAAATACTTATTATTCCACACAACCTCAACCACACACACACAACATTGCTTTATTTTTTTTATTTCTTGCCCTTTTTCATTCCCCCCCTGCAAATCTGCTTAGCAAATCATTTGGGGTAAGTTGGAAATGCAATGTAATGCTGCACAGGAAAAAAACGCTTGATGGCAGTATCAGTGAATGTTTCTTTTACACTGAACAATAGATAGAATACTTTTTCAGCAATTAGAACTACTGAAATCCTCACTCAGTATTCTTTTTTCAGATTTGAATTTCTTCTTTATAATGTTGTGTTGTTCCTCAAACTAAATGCATCCTTGCATTATCCCCCCTGCAAATCTGCTTAGCAAATCATTTGGGGTAAGTTGGAAATGCAATGTAATGCTGCACAGGAAAAAAACGCTTGATGGCAGTATCAGTGAATGTTTCTTTTACACTGAACAATAGATAGAATACTTTTTCAGTAATTAGAACTACTGAAATCCTCACTCAGTATTCTTTTTTCAGATTTGAATTTCTTTCCTCAAACTAAATGCATCCTTGCATTATCTGTCTGCTGAAACCATATCAGTTCAGGGTCATTTTGCCTCTCCACTTACACACTCCATGAATGAAGCAGTTCAGAGTAGAGTGCTGCTGAACACATGGATCAGAATTTCTCCTTGTCCATATTTCATGATGCACTTACAGTGGGACTGAAATGCAAAGCCTGATTCAAGTGCTGCTCTGAATTGCTTTGTTGTCCTGGTTTTTATAGTTTTGCTGCTCTTGGTTGTTGTTTTGTTCATGCTACTGATTACTATAACTTTTAATGGCTTATTATACAACGGTTTCATTTCATGATACTGGTAATTCAACTCCTCAAGTCCATATTTATAGCATGGACGTTTTTTTTTTTTTTTTTACTGTATTTAGAAGCTTGTATAGTTGGAATATAATATTGAGTTGCACTTTACAAAAGTTGCACACATACTTGTGATACAGGTTCTTGTTTCGTACTTGCTATGAAAAATATTGCCATACACTGACTTTGAATGGCATATTTTTTCAGTTATCTGATTCACAAGTATAATTGCAGTGCTTTGCCAAGTGTAGCTGAAACGTAAATTTTGTGATTGAAGCTTTGGAAATATTAACATTTCGATATGCAATGTTAATGTGTTTATCTTTGTGTTGGGAATGTTCTGTAAATGGTTTACCTCTTGTTGTTCCTTAAAGTTAACTTCCCCTTCTTCCTTAAAAAGAGAGAACAGATTTACTGATATATTCTTAATTAATTTAAAGCATTTATCAAAACACCCTGAATGTTCTTCAAAGCTCTTAAAATAACAACTCAGTGCCTGCTCTTACAGCTACTGCTCAGTTATTTTGCAGGCCAGTAGCAGTTTTACATAAATCTTTGGAGAAAAAGAAAATAAGTATTTATATACTACTGTGGATCGTATATAATCTGTATTATGGATTTATATACTGTTACCACAATTACCAATGTAACTTAAATTTTTCAGTTTTTTCTCGGGGATAGATATGTCACAGGCACATTTTCACTTTTAATGTAAAGGGTGGTCATGTAAGAGTTAATGCCATGCAGATTTTTAAAATCATATACATGTATATTGTCAGTGCTGCGCTCTTATTTTCATTATATAGGATACTGTTAGGTTTCCTTTGGGGAATGCAGATCTCTGTTATTTCTCTTTTGTGTTCTAATTATACTTAATATTGTGTCTTGTATAATTTCAGTCCAAAAACATTAGTATTCTCAGGGTAACAACAGTCCTATTGAAACATAGCGCATGATTGTGTTAGAACTGTTCTTTTATATAAAAATAAGGGCCCTTAGGATTCTTTTATAGAGCCAAATATGGTTCATTCAAAGCCAATTTGTTTTCTCCCATATTATGGGGACAGTTTGTTCAGGAGTGGTTACAGGCATATAAAATTATTTAAATTGTGTTTAACTCTTTTCCCTCTCAAAACAGTTTGGCTTGATTTATAGATGGATCATTAAATAGATAAATATCACCAATTTAGGCCTTTCCAAGTATGTGTAATTTCATATTCATAACGTGTGCAGGATATGAATCTTTTGCAATCAGTTATTTATGCATATTTGTTGCACTATGATTGATTTTGTATTATTCCCTCTAATTCTAATATCTAATTGTATGTGTTGTGTTATTCCTTTCGATGTAATCAGAATATGAAGTTTAAATGTTGTGTTAGTTTTGTGTTGAAGCACTTTGTTGCTCTTGCACATTGATATGTGAAATGCTTTACTGCATTTGCATGCATACGTGAGTTTCATGTCCTGTAATGTTTCTCAACATGTGACTTTTTTTTTTTTAATCCCAGGCAGATTGATATATATTTAATCTTTATGACGTTTTGATCAACTTGAAATGGGGGGAAAACTAAAAGCTAATTGGTCATTTAAGCATGTATTTGTGTCTGAAATATATTTGGTGTGGTCTCATTTGTAACATTTCAGGATTAGGGTAAGGTTAATCAAAGCAAGAATTAAATTAATTGTAATAAGATGGAAATACTGAAGGCATATTACTCCAGTGTGTTTTAATATCCTACATTTTAAAACTGTGCAATTTACAGTATATAATTTTTTTATTATTATTCTCTAACGTTTCCCTCCATCCCTTAACAAATCTGTGTTACCCCCTTGGGGTAGTTTTATTTTAATTTCAAAATAGACGACATATTGCCTGCAAATGTTGTTGGTTTGTAATTGGTTTTATCAAGAGACACATTGATTCATCAGGAAACAAAATTATTCAGGTTTGATTAAAATAATTAAATATTCTGTATAGTTTTCCTGAGTGTAAGCGTTGCTACAATCGCCATCCTTTGCCTTCAAGTTACCAATAAAAAATTGTTCCATGTACAGAGGTGTTTGTACTTTGTTGTAAATTTCTAATACATGCATAAACTTGACTGAGGTGGAATACTTTATCTGTGGCATTTACACATTTTTAATTCTGCATATATATGACCACAACATGCAATGCAATGCCATGTGGTGCCTTTAACAAAATGAGGAGTGCTCTTTTAAATATAGCTATGCAAACTTTATAATTCTGGAATATGTCTTTTTGGTAGGATTTTGTTAATCGTTTAATCCAATTCAAATGTATTGCACATTACAACAGAGTAAAAAATACAAAGAGATGAGAGGTGAAGCTCAGCTCACATTCATGAAAAGCTAATTATGTCAGTTATTGAGTAATGACTTAACACAATTTATTTTGGTTTGTAATTGGTTTTATCAAGAGACACATTGATTCATCAGGAAACAAAATTATTCAGGTTTGATTAAAATAATTAAATATTCTGTATAGTTTTCCTGAGTGTAAGCGTTGCTACAATCGCCATCCTTTGCCTTCAAGTTACCAATAAAAAATTGTTCCATGTACAGAGGTGTTTGTACTTTGTTGTAAATTTCTAATACATGCATAAACTTGACTGAGGTGGAATACTTTATCTGTGGCATTTACACATTTTTAATTCTGCATATATATGACCACAACATGCAATGCAATGCCATGTGGTGCCTTTAACAAAATGAGGAGTGCTCTTTTAAATATAGCTATGCAAACTTTATAATTCTGGAATATGTCTTTTTGGTAGGATTTTGTTAATCGTTTAATCCAATTCAAATGTATTGCACATTACAACAGAGTAAAAAATAAAAAGAGATGAGAGGTGAAGCTCAGCTCACATTCATGAAAAGCTAATTATGTCAGTGATTGAGTAATGACTTAACACAATTTATTTATGTAGTTCCTTAGGGCCAAGTGTGGAAGACCGGTCCAGACTGGAGAAGGAAGGTGGTTCTAAAGCTCCAGTGGTCTGGAGAGTCACTGTGTTGGAGAAGGTCCTGTCTTCGCTTTGTTCCCATCATAGACTGCTACTCTATCATTTTTTAAAGGACACGCAGGAAGATTATAACATCTCTGTAACACTGCGGGATGCTCACAGAAGACAGTTTAAGGCTGGCTCTCTCTGTTGCCATGCTGATAAAAAATCACTTAATGAGGCCCCAATACTTTCATTAAGTGACTGCTCAGTAACTGCTGGCATTTGTTGCAGAAAAGCTTGTAGGCTTCCAGCAAATGCATTTTCTCCTCTATGCGTCTGTCTGAGGAACATTCATGGCAATTCCTGCCAAAATACATCTATGGCATGTGTTGGCCAAGATATCTGTTCTAATCCCACTGTTTGTTGTACTCACTTAAAACTACCCTCATGCCAGCTTCAGCACAATGGTGATCATACCTACATTTCTCATGTAAGAGAAACTCTAATCACCCATCAGGGTGATTGTAACTCTCACAATAGATGCAAAGGAAGCCGTAGCCCCTCCCCACCACCACTATCACCAAAGCCAGTGGACCTGGACTGTAAAATGGCTGTCAAGTCCAGTATCTTACAAATTCAGGACTGCAAGTCATTAAACATGGCACCTCCTTCTCTCTTACCTCACAGAACCGAGGATGAAGATACAGCTTTGTACTCTAACACTTCTCTTCGTGTGGGATCTCCTGATGAATGTTGTGAAAAGGTTGTACTGTTGCATACACAAGCAGAGAAGGAGAATGATCACCAGTGTGGGTCTTTTATAGGAGATCTAATGGATAGAGTCACTGAAAAGCTCAGAAGTATCCAACCTTCAGAGAAGGAACAAAATCATCTTACCCATGCCAGTCAAATCTCCAAGACAGATGACACACATTTGACAGAGATAATAACAACTGTGCTACACAACAGTAGTGACAAAGATTACAACCTTAATGAGCTTTTACGACAGCATGTAGCCACCGAACAGCGATCCCCTCAGACACGTTCACGTAAGAGACTGGAAACGTTAGTTGCCATGAGCAAGTCACCTGATCTTCCATCATCAAGAAGACAAAGCTTACAAATCAAAAGAGATCTGGCCAGACTTAGTCCATCATATTTTAAGAGGAATATAGGGTTTGAGAGAGATAGGTCCTTAAAAACTGTTAAAGCTGCACAGCTAACATGCTCTCTTGTTGAACAATCTGATTGTAGAAAGTTGGACAGAATACCTAGGACAGTGGACTCAAAGCCTGTAAAAGATACCTTAGAAAATTTTACTACATATGCACAAACTAAGGAGACACTGAATAAACAAAAGAGCCAAGAAACTCAACCCCAACATGCATGTCTTGAAGAACCACTGCCTCTTGATGAGAGGGCACAATTGCAAACAACTGATAGTGACCGGAAGGTAAAAGCAAAAACTCATGAAGAGAAAAATCTGACTGTTCAAGTTGGAAGAGCCAAACGAAATATTGTACCACCTCAGCGTTTCTCTTCCTATGTTACTGAGCCACGGAAAATGTATTTTGCAGCCTGTTTTTCAGAAAGTATATTCACCAAGAATCCCCCTGAGGACAGTACCTCAACAGCCCTTGGCGCTACAGAAGAAATTGCCTGGCAAAGTGATATATGTGACAAACAGCCTTTTCAGACTGAGGATAAACGAGAAGACTGTGATGTGCCACAGAATATAACTTCATCAAAAGATGCGATTTCATCCAAAAAAGAGCCACCGTGTGAGCACAAGGATAATGGAAGGAATCCTGATAAAGATAGTGCAAGAAAAAGGAAACCATGCCAGAATTCTACTTCACCATCAAAAAGATCTAAACGCCATAAGACCAACAGTCTAAACACTGACTCGCACAGTCCTACTGAAACTATGTCTGACTTTACTACCAATGAGAGTGGACAAGAAGCTAAAGCAAGCCTGTCTGGACTGAAATATGATAGTCCAATAAAGCTCATGTTTGTTTCCTTTGTGACAGGTGAAGACGGTGTAAAATATACTCTCAAAGCAGCTGCCTCAGGCTCAAATTCCCATGGAGAGATGTTTGATCCATGCGTGGAATCCTCATGGGCAGGTAGTGCCATCGATGAACATTTCCAGGATTCAGTCCTTGAATTAGCTCCAGGGAGAACTGTTGAACATGGTGGGAACAAGTGCACTTCATCAAAAGTGGTTTCACTTGATGCAGTATTGCCCAGTTGTTCAAACAATGAAGATGAAATCCAAGAAACACTACCAATTGTACATCAAACGTCTCCAGTAAAAAGGCGTCCTGGGCGCCCCAAAAAAATAGGACCACATATTGTGAAGTCTGTGAAACGTCCCATCGGCAGACCTCCAAAACCCAAAATAACTTCAACTGGTACAACCGGTTCCAGTGCAGTAAATCATAAGACAACAGAAATGCCTTCTAAGGATGATGGAAACAAAAATCTAAAAATCACCATAGTGAATGGAAGATCAAGAAGGGCAAAAAGGGCAAAAAGAGTAGTTTCTGAAGATTTGAGCAATATCCCAGAACATCAACATGTTTTTGAACTATTAAATGGTGGCACGTACAGTGAAACATGTTCTGGAAAGACTAGTAGTAATGATCAAATGACCAAGGAACTGCTTAAAGATCACCATTTTGTTATGCCTATTGAAGACAGGAAATGTGTCTCTTCGAGCAGCAACATCAAATGTCAAAGACAGAGTGACACAGCAGTGTCAAGAAAACCAGGAAGACCTCCCAAAGTCAAAATTGCTGGGATCTCTGTCACTGTCACCACAGGGTCACCAAGGCAAAGAAAGATACATATAAAAAGGGGCACAAAAGATTCACATCTGCTCAGAAAGTCTCTTCTCGTTGAAATTCAACCTTCCAAAGAGCAGAAGACAATCTGCAATCCTACTGACATTCACAAGGATATAGGGGATGCACCAAAAGAACATAGTCAGAATACCAGAGGGCAGCTCATACCAGTGAGGCATTCTGTTAGAGAACGGAAACCCTCCGTTCATTTGCTCCACTCTGTCGCTACTGCCAGATCCTGCGCATTGGTTCGCAGGTCACGAAAACTACTGCTTAATAAGGTTAGCTGTGAGTCCAGCCAGAATACAAAGAAAAGACAAGAGCAAGAAGAGTTCCCAAAAAATGCACTTTCCACAAGGACCAAGAATGTCAGTTGCATACAAGACGTTCGTTTTTCTACCATTTCGATGGACTCAATTTTTTCATCAAATGAGGGATTCAGGTGGTGGCCCACCTTAGCATCACCTGAAACTTTAAATGAAGAGTTAGCTAGGAGAATCAGGCTAATGTCCAACACTTGGGTATCAGATGTCCTCGAGGCTAACAAGTCAGGAGAGATTAAATCCGATCTTAAACCAAACACTTGTGAGAAGTTTAGAGGTTCTGCTAAGAAGTCTGCTTCTGCCATCAAAATGCTTTTTGAGAGAAACTATAATATGGAGAAGCTCTGTACTTGGTTTATGCAGTCCACAGAAACCCAGTCCCTTGCTATTGTAAAGAAGACCACTGCAAGAAATCCCAAGGATGTCTTTCACTACAACCTCAGCAGACCCAATTGCAAAGGCAATGTTTGCCCAAGTCCACAAGCAGAGAGACTCCGGAAACATGTCAAGAAATTTGCTAAAGTTGTCCCAAAGAGTCCGTCAATGCACAAGCAAGCACAAGAAATGCTGTCCAAGTCAACAAGGTCACAAGCCAAGAGAAAGCTTTTTAATACATCATTTAAACAGAGGCATGACGTTAGGCATAGAATGTCTAGGTCTAGAAGCACATGGGTTGTCTATAGAGCAGCTCTGCTTAGAGCGAGGCTAAAGTGTAAAACCAGGCCTAGGATAACATTAGGTGGTGATATGGCACACAAAGTGTTTCGTGACCAGATGAGGACAAGGACTTCAGGTGCTGAGACTCTAGAATTATGGAAAGAAATGCCTAACCTGGTAGGTAAGACATCCAGACCAGTCACGAAAGTTCAAAATGCATTAAAGCTTCTAGTCAAAACTCCTCAGAAAATGACTGGGATTGCCAATATTTCAAAGCAGAACAGAATCAGCTCCAAAGCTTGGAGTCCAGAGTCCCTAAAGCAGTGCAGGGTGTTTCTGAAAAAGATCAACTCCCCAAACACAAAGTCAGCGACAGAGGAATGTAACATTTGCACAGTAAAGCTTTATGATGTCTCGCATCAAGAGGACAATGAGGATGTTTTGGTGGGAGGGACACCTCCCAGTACAGTTAACTTTCCAATACAGCTGCACTCATCCCCAAAAAGCCAGAGCAAGGGAGGAAGAAAAAGAGGCAAACGGAAAAGTTGGAGCACAAGTCCATCTCCCCCAACAAAAATGCTCAGACAATCAAGGAGCAGCAGGGGTGTTCTAGGAGCAAGGTGGTGTGACTTTGTGCTCGGTAAGTCATCTTTTAGCATTATTTCGTTATGCCTGAAACATACTCTATGCAAGTGCAAATTCTAGGTACAAAAGCTCGGTTTTGAGCATCATAGTGTTAGATCATGCCTCCACGCCAGAAATATCTGATCCAGCACCAGACACCAGATCCTGTCAGAAAATATGTTTTGTCTGGTAACAGAACAACTAGTCACCAAAATTGTCTAATACCCAAAATCTGTTAACGAGTCCTGTCTGGTACTCAAAACTGTATTAACACTCTTCTATAAGCCAAGAAGTTGACTGAGTAAAGCCAGCGAAGAGCAGAAGCAGGAGATGAAGTGATGATATAAAAGGAGCAGAGTTTATTGAATAGTCTTAGTTGCGTATGTTTCTATGCTCAGACTTCGTCTGAAAAATACAAATCCAACAAGTGTCATTACACCACAAGCAATAGCAATGGAAAATTATGGTTTCACAACATTGTCCCATGACATTAAAAACCATGAAGACATTCTCTTATCTAGTACACAAATACAAATATCCCTTGAAACCACACAATCATAAGACTGAACAACGGGAAAATTATATAAAGAATAATTTATGACTAATCAATTAATGAATCAAATATACTAATCGAAATTAGTATATAAATGGTTAAAATGATTATTATAAATGATTATAAATTTGTGAATAAATGGAGAATAAACAAATATAAAAAAGTAAAACGACAAATATATTGTTGCTCTCTTGAAGCAAAACAGTTTGCATTTGAGGATCCTTAGATCTTTCGTTGGCAGAGCACGTTTAAAGAGATTTTTTCTAAGTTATACTTAACTGAATAATAACCCATCCAGTTTAACGTCAAGAGATATTTGAATGTAACTCACTCTGAAAGTAGTAGAGGTTTGTTCCTGCCAGACCAGTGCAACAGCCCATGTCAAATAAGTTCAACCTGACTGTTGTGTTGACCAAGCACTCCTATCTGCATACTGGGATAAAGTATGTTTCTGGCTTCTGTAAAGAATGCTTTGATATTAGATTGAAAAGTTAGATTTTTTTGTCTTTGCAGTGTTTACTTTGTATTGATTCTGGTAGTGTGGTACCATTATGGTCTGCTTTCAAAAGTATACTTATTGTTTTTTTTAATCAGATAAGGGTTTAAAAACCGCACGTTCTGTATATACACTATTTTCTTTGAGAACTCAAATCTAAATGTCTTCAATTTGTGCTTTTCAGGGTCATTGAAATAACTTGGGACCAGTTTTTGGGGAAGACATTTTCTTGAACTCTATCATAAGGTGCCTTTCAACAGTGGTCTGGCTGAGTATCACAAGCATTATGACACGCAACCTCAGCAAGCGTCATGTAGCAAAAAAACAAAAACAACTTTAAGACACTTGTTGCACTATTTAAACTTTTGTTTTTATGTTTGTAAAATGTTTTATTTACCTTTTAAAGTCTACTTTGAATTTTAATTTTGATGCAGACCACGAGAAGATCTAGTTACATGAAGGAGAATCAAAGGTTACAAGAGCATTATGTTGTTTGGTTTGCCCAAATCTCATAGCAGAGTTTAACATTTAGGCAAACTTTTATATTATTCTGGAGAAGACAAGTTCATTTAACTTTTAAAAAAAATATATTTTGTTGTAAGAGATCTTTAAATGGGATTTTTGTGAATATTTCAGTTTTTAAACATTGCTGAAGTTTTTAAGTTGGGAATATATTTGTCTTTTCTTATGTGCCGTTAATGTGTCAGACAAAAACTGCCCACTTAAAATAATTACAATGCATTATGGAATTTGAAAATGGTGGTAGTGTCTGTATATCTCCTCTTATCCTGTATTTATGGAAACCTCCTGTGAATTTAGACTCTTTGCCAAGTTGTGGAAAATCATTTAAGCATTAATTTACATCCAGGTTCATGTCCTTGTTGCACTACCAAACTGCTACCTGTTCCGTTTTATTCCTGACTAAAACCATTGTTATAATGTAGTGTTTTTGGTGCAATGTTTTGCTCTCAGAAAGATGTAAGATTCTATTTCCCTTTCTTTTAAATTAAAAGCTTTTAAGATGATCCAGAGGCAAATGCTCCACATTGTTTCTTAAATACAAAAACTTATGTTGTGCAAATCTTAATTTGTGATCTATTGCAGTATGTGACACCTACCTCCTGAAATCTACTGGTAAGGAATGGTAGATTGGTCTAAACTGATAAACCCTTTGTTGTAACCATGTCATTCATTTAGACCGCTACCAAAAACATTCTAACTGGTTTTACAGCCTGTATGTTTGCTTGTTTAGTTAGTTATTTAAATACTGTGTTAGCTCTAGTTTCCGTCTGCTGTTACTTGTTACCAATCTGTGGCCCTGCCCCTAAGTATGTAGAAGGTTAAAATTGCCCTATTATGGCGTTGATGTCCGCTTAGTTCATTTAGGTTCCTTGTAACAAAACTGGTGTACAAGTTTAGTCAGTGCTACACTTAGTCCACCTTAGATGTAATTAGATGCATAAAATGTTCGTTTGTCACCTAGTTTATTCTATTAGATTTAAACCATTGTCTGGATATCTGTCAGTGTTAGCTCTAGTTTCCGTCTGCTGTTACTTGTTACCAATCTGTGGCCCTGCCCCGAAGTATGTAGAAGGTTAAAATTGCCCTATTATGGCGTTGATGTCCGCTTAGTTCATTTAGGTTCCTTGTAACAAAACTGGTGTACAAGTTTAGTCGGTGCTACACTTAGTCCACCTTAGATGCATAAAATGTTTGTTTGTCACCTAGTTTATTCTATTAGATTTAAACCATTGTCTGGATATCTGTCAGCTAGAGGCGCTTGAGAAACTGCTGAAATTATTTACATCATATACATACTCTGTGCCAACATAAAGAGGCTTCCATCAACTGCTTTAGGGCCTCAATAACCATTCAACCTGCTGGAGTAATCCAAAAACTGTGTCAAAAGTACAGACAAAAATGGTGCATTATCTTTATACCTATTCCAACCATATGCTGGAGTTGAAGCTTATGAAAATTGTCAGAAGGCCTTCTGTATATTGTCTCATGTTCAGATCTGCCATTTTGAAGTTTTGGCCACTGTAAACTTGTTACCTGGTGCTACATGTTGTACATAAACATGCAAATTATGACACGCATTGTATTTTCTCTGTTTTTATACTTGCCTTCAAAGAAGTCGTCTCAATCGTTAGAACAATAAAAGCTCTTGCAAACATTTTGAGTAATTGTGTTATAGGTTTAAACATTTTTATTCAGACTAAAAAATGTATACAAATGAAAGCGTTTTTTTTACTTTCAAATATTAGCCATTATTAACACCAACTGTTTATAGTAGGATCAGTTTCCTTAAAATACCAATTATAAAAAGGGAAGTTTGGCTTACTAGCTCTTACACTTTTTTTTACTGCTCAGCCTTGAGCAAGTAAATGAATGTTAACATGACTCCTACCCAAAGATAACCTCTTAAGTATGACATTCATTTTGACAAGACCTTATTCCAGGTTGAAACTGTAAATAGTCAGACTAAACAGTTACACTAGTCTCTTTGTATTAAAATTTAGCAGTATATAATTTCTTAGGTAAATCTAAAGAAACTGTAGGATGTAATTGGGCAAAAGTAGACCTTCTTAAGTAATCCACTCTTATGAACCATTGTCCTCCTGGTTCATAAGGGCAGTCAGATGCTGCTTTGTTTTATCCAAAGCAGCAATCTTGGCACGGCGACTTGGTCGCACTGATGAAGGTGCTTCAGGAACATTCTCTTCATCACTATAGAAAGATTAGATGGAACACAAAAAGATAAGCAACCTACTAAATGAAAAATGTACATTTGAAATTAAAACAATTAGTTAAGAAGCAGAATAAACCAACCCCTTCATCAGAGGACAACTCTGCTTTCCTGGCTTTCTTCCGGCCTGACCTGATATGTATCCAAAATAATCGATATTGAATCGAATCGAATCGTGAAATTTGTCAAAACCCAGCCCTATTATTTACATCAAATACTTTAATTCAATGTAGAATAATGAATTTGAACAATTTTAAATGTTATATAACTTACACAATTACATTAAAATAAATAAATAAAATAATAATAACAATATTATATATATATATATATATACACACACACACACAATTATGTATAATAAAGAATTATGAATCTGCACAATTATACCCCCTCTTTCAAACTACTTCATAGTAGCTCCACCAACACTCGCCACAGAGTGAATTCGCATACTAAACTATATGGGTCTAAAAACATCAAAGTTAGTTGGATAAAGACTGGTAAAATGTGTTAGCTAGTACCTCCAGTGTTCTCATCCAAGGTAAGCAAAGTTGTGTCCTGATTACCGCCTGATTTGGAACAACAATCTCCATTTAGCTGGTTACAAAGCTTCTCAATAACCCTTGAACAGTACTTATCTTTCACTTCCTGTAACCCACACACACACAAGAGAAACAGTCACTCAATCATAATTGCTTACCTTAATGGCAATCTAATCTGACAGAATATTTCATTAATTTCACATCAATTTCTGCTTAATCTGCAGCTTTTATCCAATGTTTCTTTTCAACCATTTACAAATTCACAAAAGATACATAACTATGGAAGTACCTGTAAAATATATTTTAACAGGAGTTGCAATTCACTGTTAGCAGGCCCAGGTTCAGTGTTAATCTCCAGCCAGCTGAGAGTTTTACAGTACAGACGCACCTCAGGAGCAGAAATGTCCCTCAAGATTTCATGACAAATACACACTCCCAGAGAGTCATGCACAGACACAGCCTGCAAAAAAAAGTTCATTTACGAAATGAAATGATCATTTACATAATACATAGTGATTTGAACACAACCCATTAATGTTATTTTTGTAAGCGTGCATGTATATTCAAGTGTACCTGTACGGCAGCCGGTTGCACAAGAGCGCTGGGTCGTGTTAGTTCAACAAACAGTTCAGCACGTTGGATGCGTCTACCTCAGACAATGGAGATGTCACAGGAGCATTGAACAGAGTTCTCATGGTTGGTAGAAAACTCTCCTCCACACACTCTTGATTTGTTCTAGTGTACAACAATTACAGTAACAACTATAAATACCTGTCTGTGCTGTTACAATATTCTTAAATGTTAAATGGCAGCATGAACATGTGAAGAGTTCCAATGCAAAAGCCTCTAAAAGCCATCTTGGTCAAAAATGAGATAAACGATACGGAGTGAATGCTCTCCACATTTAGTATATGTTCATCAAGTACTTTCACTTCAAATGTGCTAAATCCCAGCCTTAACCCATTCAGAAGTACCAGTACTTACATAGAAACCTATAGATAGTAGCCAGAAAGAAATGCTAATTTTAAAGATAAACGTCAGACGTACTTAGAGGCTTTTGCATCTGAACTCTTCATGTACACTTATTACATTAAAGGGTTAGCTCAATAAATAACAATTTTCATTTTTGGATGAACTATCCCTTTAAATAAAATACGCTAAATATTTACGATTAAGGAAGGGAGAATCTCCCAGCAAGTATACCTGCTGGCCCGGGCATACAGCTGTAAGAATACCCCCAGGCAATGGCGTAGTCTTTGGTCATCCTCCGTTACAGGATTGTACCACAGCAGAACCAGACGTGACAGCAGCTTTGGGCATAGAATTCTCCCAC
>NW_015659711.1:0-1141 GCF_001515625.1 Sinocyclocheilus rhinocerous | reverse complement strand
TTAGAGCTGGTACACCGTTGTCGCTTGCGAAATCAAAATGACGGCGTCGTGGGTGTAAACTTACAGATTAAGGGGCGGTAATATTATAATGAGATCCCTTTGCCACGTCACCAAGGGAGCTAAATCAGACACGCTCTTTTTGCAGACGCTTGCAGAAAAAGGCTTACCAAAACAAAGTTACTGGGTTAATCTTTTTCACGTTTTCTTGGTTGGTAGAGGCACCGGGGACCTGATTATAGCACTTAAAACCTGGAAAAGTCAGATTTTCATTATGTCACCTTTAACAGCAAAATTGACAATTCTTGATTTTTGTTTAATGGAATACTGCAACGACATCTTTTCCCTGATGAAGCGTACATTAGTGCGAGGGCTGGGCAGTTAAGTTGTCCAATAGACCAATTTCAGTGTTTGCAAACAGCGATGACATTTTTGTGGGCGGAGCCTATCTAGTGGCAGAAAATGACAGTTTTAAAGTAGCAGTCTACTGAAGCCAGGAAATAAAAGAATAAAAAAAAGGTAATTTTGAGTTTATATTTAAAAATTCTGACTCACAATTCCGAGATTATATCTCTCAATTCTGATAAGAAAAATCAACTCGTCATTCTCTCTCTTCCCCTTGGCTCAGAATCATGAGTTTATATCCCACACTTCTGTCTTTTTTTCCTCAGAATTGACAAACCCGCAATTGAGTTAAATTGATTTATAAAGTCTGAACTAGGCGATGAAAACTTGCATTTGCAAGAAAGAAAAAAAAAAGTCAGAATTGTGAGATGAAATAGGTAAATGTTGTAGGTATAAATAGTATTTCATGATGTTACTGTAGTAGGGCTAATAAAATATGTCCCCTATGAACTGCACACGTGAATATTATGTTGACCCATTGTTTAAATAAAATTTATGCTAGGGTAATCAAAGCAGGTTCCATCCATAGTTTGTCCATTTAAACATCTGCGTTTAGCTTCATGGAGTCTTTGACGACAGTATTCTATAAAAATGATTTGCATTCCAATTCTGATATCCAATGGAACACATTTTTTCTCTTATTCCATGGATTTTAACCGTTTCCCTCCACTTGTTACCAATGTTTTTCTGCCACTACAATAGGGCTGCATGATAAATCGAAATGGAATCGAGATCGCGA
>NW_015659710.1:452873-453028 GCF_001515625.1 Sinocyclocheilus rhinocerous | reverse complement strand
GGAAACGAATTGTTGAATAAAGTCATTATTTTTGTTTTCTTTGCACTCAAAAAGTAATCTCGTGTATAGCTTCGTAAAATTACGGTTGAACCACTGAAGTCACATGGATTATTTTAACGATCTCCTTGCTACGTTTCTGAGCCTTGATCGTGTAA
>NW_015659710.1:448554-450151 GCF_001515625.1 Sinocyclocheilus rhinocerous | reverse complement strand
AGTTAAGCCACTGATGTCACATGGACTATTTTACCGATGTCCTTACTACGTTTCTAGACCTGGGAATATTGCAGTTGTGTTGCTGTCTATGGAGAATCTGAGACCTCTCAGATTTCATCAAAAAGATCCTAATTTGTGTTCTGAAGATGAACGAAGGGCTTACAGGTTTGGAACAACACGAGGGTGAGTAATTAATGACAAGAGTTTTCATTTTTAGGTGAAGTATCCCTTTAAGATATGGCCACATTAGTGGCATTTCGGTGACATTTCATGGGCAAAAAGGCATACTGTGACTAGTGTATTGATGTATTAAGCACAGATCACATAGAAGTGGAAATGTGTGTGTGCACACATTGAGTGAGGCCAAGCAAAACACTCTAGTGATAAAATCACAATTAACATACCACTAGGACATATTACTTTTCTTTTGCAGGGAACTTGATTTTCAGCTGCCATTACCAAAGGAAATGAGTGTTTTGCAGATGCCAAAAGGGAGTGTGAGACCACGAAGTGATCAGATGCATGGGCTTTCCCAACTAAACAATAGGTCTGGTACGTGAGATGCCTGGGTCATATCATCTAACAAAAACATTGGGCGGATTTGGTGCAAATTATAGAGGTTAATAAACATGAAGAGAAGAGAAAAACACATTAACTTACATTTGGCAGATGCTTTTATGTAGTGACTTACATTGCTTTTAAGCTATACATTTGATCAGTTCATGCATTCCCTAGGAATTGACCCTATGACCTTGGTGTTGCAAGCATTATGATCTACTGTTTGAGCTACAGGAATGTATAATAAATGCAGTAATTACAGACAAATTTACTCTGTGGTGTTGTGGTGAGGGTGGAAAGAAAGCCTGTAAGTAAGAAAGAAAGTAAAAAAAATTGTGTTATGCCAGATACTGACAGATGCTCTCATGCAAACAGCAATAACAGCAGTTTAAGTGCCAAACACGGACACCTTGACCATTTATGTCAGACAAACTGTCCATTGTTGTGGAGCTCAGGTTGTTTTTTCCTGTTAAAGAGAGTGAAGCCATCACAGCTGTACTCATACTGTGCTGTGATTCTCTATCCGTCCTTTCCTCTTTTTTTTTAACACATACTAAGTCCTTGTCTGTGGTCAGCAGCGAGTGAGTGTACTAATTAATGTAGATTATATGTTGTTCATGTAGATCAGAGCTAATAAATATCCCTTAAATAATTTGTATAAATGTTTTTTGTTAGTGTTTGTTGAAATATTTTAATTTCTTAGCATTTGATTAATTGTTTGTTTAAAACTTGAATTGTCAGTCCAAAAAACTGTTTGCCTTTTTGTCTCCAATAGCTTTAACAAATTTCAAAATATAGTTAAAATAGTTAAAATTAGTTAAAATATATATTATATTTATAGTTTTAAAAAATATGAATAGCCAAAAAAAAATAGCATGGGTCAAAATTATTGATTTTTCTTTTCTTTTCTTTTCTTTTCTTTTCTTTTTTCTTTTCTTTTACAAATCGTTAAAGGGGTCATATGATGCGATTTCAATTTTTCCTTGCATAAAGAAGATCTGTAAAGTTGCAAAGACTAAAGTCTCAAATCCAAAGAGAT
>NW_015659710.1:433398-448402 GCF_001515625.1 Sinocyclocheilus rhinocerous | reverse complement strand
AGGGGCGTATCATTTCCGTCTCACGCTTGAGGTATTCGGCCAATCACAACGCACTGGATAGCTGGCCAATCAGAGCACACCTCGCTTTTCAGACCGGTGAGCTTTGTAAAAATCGACGCGTTTCAGAAAGGCGGGGCATAGAGGAGAAACAATAATGTACAGTATGTGGAAAATAATGTGTTTTTTTAAACTTAAACCGCATAAACACATTTCATTACACCAAATACACAAAATTATGTTCTTTTTAGCAACATCATATTTACCTTTAAGTAAATTCATGTTCCATGAAGATATTTTGTAAATTTTCTACCATAAATATATAAAAACTTAATGTTTGACTCATAATATGCATTGCTAAGAACTTCATTTGGACAACTTTAAAGGTGAATTTCTCAATATTTAGATTTTATTTTTGCACCCTCAGATTCCCGATTTTCAAATAGTTGTCTCTCAGTCAAACATTGTCCTATCCTAATGAACCATACATCAATGGAAAGCGTATTTATTCAGCTTTCAGAAATCTCAATCTTTAAATCTCAGTTTCAAAAAATTGACACTTTATGACTGGTTTTGTGGTCCAGGGTCACATATTACAAGTGTGTTAAGATATTTTGTGTCATCAGTTCAAATGTCAACTGCAAGGTGAAAAAGAAGAAGTAGAGCTCCATTTGACATTCAGTTACAAATTAACTTTATCTGAGAATGACAAGCTAAAGACACACCTCCAGCAACCTTTGCACAACCTACCTGCCATTTCCTTAATCTTGGAAATGGCTAACAAAAATGATCCTGTCCATGTTAAAATGTGACATCTGAGGAGAAAATCCATCAGTTTTGACATATTCTAAATAACCAGAAGAGCCAAATCACAGGTAAGTTGCCTCACAACATTTCTTTCACTGTATTCTGATGCTTACATTCATCTCTCTATATATATATGTTTGTTAAATAGCTTTTTAACATGACAAAAGCAATGCAAAGACCAACATGTGATCTCTTTGGCACATATTAGCAGGAAGAAAACATCTTAACACATTGTTCAATGTTGGTAGTTTAATATTTAATGATCTCACATTTCCACCTGTCAACCCTCATGTCATTTTACATTCTGTTGTAAACAAGCAACAAACAAACAACAAGCTAACTGTTCGGGAAGGTAAAGTGGACTATTATGGGAATCAACATAGTTAACCGCATACTTGCTAAGCTGACAAGACCTAAGATTGTCTAATATATCACAGGAACATTTGAAAAGGTAGGCCTAACCCATTTCCTAATGTATTTTGTGCAGTGCACTACTGCTAATAAAAACAAAATATTAAGGATAAACGTAAACATACAAGTTTTAATTTCTTTCTGACTTTTCAGGAACTTAATGCAGGTAACAATTTAAATTTGATTCATAATTGATAAATTAAAAGCTGTGTTGAACAGTATAGCTTTCAAATTTTTTATATGCAAAAACAACAATGCAAAGTCCTTAGTGCCAATGTAATCAGTAACATACAAACTAGAAGTAAATGGGGGAGGGTGTGTATAGTGTATACTTGATCTTTAGGAGGTCAAGTGAAAGACTCTTTTCTGCGCCGTATTTCCGCAGTATGTTCGGACCCACACAGCAAGGTCTGGGAAAGGATCTGGGGGCTGTTAGTTTGCAAGTAGCATTAGGAGATAAAGATGAAGTCAGAATCCTATCAGTTCCTACCTCTACCACACCTTTTCTGAAGCTGTTTTTCTCACATTTATAATCATACGCACATGCAGACACTTCCAAGTTGGCTGACTCTCAGGTATGCTGTTACAGGGGCGTCCTGAGACAGGAAGAGATAAAAGCAGCTCCTAAGGAGTGTTTACAGCCTGAAATGAATAGTGGGAGAAGGAGGGAATGAGAGGAAGGGCCCCTATAAAAAAATGTTGAACCCTGTATGAAATGTGGCCCCTGTGGAAGCCACAAGGAGATAAGCAGGAAATGCTAAAGCCTGTGAGATGGAACATTCAAACACTCTGTTTCATACACATGCACGCATGAAGAAATCCAACACATTCTCATGGCAATCTATAACTATATTACAATATCATTAGCATGTTTTTGTGCAGTCTGCAGTACGACAGTTTTAGGGGTGGACCTTCATGCTTGCTTACTTTTTCTGAAAAAAAAAAAGAAAATGTCCTTACAAATCACATATACATACAAAATTGCCACCTCTTCAAAAATAGTTATTCATTTTCATGAGATAAGGTTGTTTATTCTTATTCACTACAACACTTTTTTATTCTACTGTATTACAAACTTAAGATGGCAGTTAATTTCATTTTTAGTAAAATTGTTTTAAGATAATGGTAGTGACAAGTATTATTGGATTTACGATTATTCTTGATCTAATATATTTGCAATCATTAACAATCCAGAAGTACATTTTTTAGGTTATTTACCTGGTCGTTTGAATAAGTTCTTTGAAATGCATTGTAGCAGCACACATCAACTTTATTGTTTTGTATTGCACCTTTTGTACTTTATTACCCTTATTGCACCTTGTTATGTGACTCTCAGGAATCTTGGATTCTTATTGGTCAGTTTTAGCATTCTGTGGTTAAATATGTTTACAGAATGATGACTAAACAATATAACCGGCCATTGTCCCATGCAGGGAATTTCCTAAATAGCTAATGCTATTTGTCATGTTATTCATGGTTCATGCTTCTGGTGTCACTCTTTCTTCACACATGTCCATTTATTTATTTATTTGCTAAAAAGTGAAATTATGTATATAAATCCCTTCAGGGTGATAAAAATCCTGCTGCTTTCCACCCTTTCAGGGATTGTTTGGCCTTACCAACTGTACACTATTCCTTACATAGGCTAGTGCTACACTTAATTAATTGTTAATTTGTGTGTTTTATGCATGAGGTTGTTGTTTGCTGTAGGGTTATGCTGAGTTTTGTGGTGGATCACTGAATGCTAGCATGTTAGAGTTCCTGTTCGTGCTATCAGGAACTTTTTGAATTTTAGATTTATTTTTTTTCAAATCTTGTGCAATTGATAATATGAAACAAGGTCATATAGGTTTATATATGGAGTACTGAAATACTACTACTACTACTAATAATAACACAGCTATAGCCTACAAATATTTTAGTTTTTAACAGTGTTTAATTAAGTATTTTATAAATGTGAACTTTCACAGAGCTTCATTCAAGGGGGTAAAAAAATAACAGTTTTTTAACAAGTCAAAATTATAGTTTAATATGATTGAATCAACCTGACTATATTAGGTTGCACCAACAAATGTAAGTTTATAAAAAGTGGTTTGTACCACTTTTTACAGTGTTGAAAATACATATTTTCAAGCTACTATGAGTGTGGGACATTTTCTGATCTTTCCATTGTACTGACAGTGTCAATAACCTGCCTTGACTCCCCAATAAAGCAAAGATTCATATGACGTTATATAGTTATGAAATGGCACCAGAACTCAAGCTCTCGCAGTGCTGAAGGCCACTTCAGTGTATGTCATTTATCTTCCTTAATTGTGATTTCTGCAGGAAGCAGGAAAACATGGGGTATGCTACACACACAGTGTGTGTGCTCCTGTGTTTTGGGGTCTCGGGACCATGCTACACACTCCAGACCTTGGGCCCATGTATGGTCAACAGAGAGACGGTGAGGAAAAACAACACACACTCTGGCCTCTTTTGTTCCCTGAGCTAGAGCAAGTGCTGCTACATCAGGAGTATCCTGTTTGTAGGCACTTGTTTCCTGTTTTCGGTGACAGAGGTTTACCCAGTCTGTTAGTGGTTTATGTCACGAGAAAATAAATTTCTTGTATCCTGTTTGAAACCGCAAGTGGGTAATCTGCCTTTTTTATTTTTATTTTTTAAATCTTAATTGAACAGGGCAAAATTATAGTCTATGTAAATGCATGTGTTTTTTTAAATCCTCATATGTCTAATACTATTTCAATTGACTGTGATGTATTCCAGAAGTAAGTTTCATAACCATATACCTCTTTATTCTTCCTACAGGCTGCATTTGACTGCAGTGGGAAAAGACTTACATCGGTACCAAAGCACATCTGGATGAATGTAACCGAACTGGACCTGTCTGACAATCTGTTAGACTCAACCCACAGTGACAGCTTCAAGCGCCTTAACCTCTTCAGTCACTTAGTCTCACTGAATCTATCAGGAAACTACCTCCCCCTACTGTTAAAAGACCATCTCTACAGCCTTTCTTCTCTTAAAATACTAGACCTGAGTAGGTGTAAACTGGCCGCAGTGGAGGCAAACGCTCTGGTCAAGCTTTCCAGTTTACAGATGCTCCTCCTGGGGGACATTCAGTCGACTGCAGTCAAAGACCTGAGATTGAGTCAGTTTGTGGAACAGAATAACAGACAGAAAGTGGGAGACAGAGGAATGATGATCAAAGCATCAAAGCACATGGCACAGGATGACCGCAATGATGGTAGGAATACTTTTATCTCGTCTGTATTAGATTTTGTTTGTTACTTAGTGACGTATACTGTTGGAGTGAAAAGGAGAATCTTTTACAAATCTAGTTTCTGTTCCTTAGAAATTTATTCTTTGGTTTCATGTTGGTTTCATATGGATTTGAAAAACTTTTATACCATTTTCAAGACAAGATTTATTTCAGTGACTTTAAAAATATCATGCAGCATCAAATAAAAAGTAATAAAATAATTCCTTACACCTTAAATGCAAGTGAGTGTACAAATAACAATAGCCTACAAATTACTTTTTCAACTGCATTTTTCATTAAAAAAACTGTATTTTTACTTTTGATGATATCAGGATAATTGAATCATCCTTTGAATCATCCAACCTTTGTGCTCCTCCAAAATAATACAAATTAAATGAATTTGAACGCAGAAATTTTAAACCGGTGCATCATAAAAGATGTGTATTCAAGTCAGTGTATAAGTGAATTGCATTTTTTATGTATGTTGGAGAATTAGATGAGGACCAGCCATTTCTTAGTGACATTCATTTTCTCTGAATTAATTATATTTATATGGAAAAATAAGCTATTTGTGTGCCACTACATATTCTGACATAACATTTTTTTTTTTGAGAAACACTATTTCAATATCATGTTTTTCTAATGGCAGGATATTCTAAGGATGTCAACTATGGAGCCTTCCTTCGTAAACTACTCACAGCGGAACCACCACCCTCAGACAATACAATTAATGGTCAAAACCTTTTTTCCCCTTTAATCTAGTGTTAATCTATTATTACCTGTGATGATCAACTTTTATAACCGTGCATACATCTGAAACTCAGCTAACCATTATAAATAACATTTTTAGGCACAAAAACAGAGGATGATCCCAAAACATCTTCAGAAAGCTGGAAGGTCCTTGTGGCTGTTCTGGGGTCAGCTATCACCCTCTCTGTCCTTATCGCTTTGATGGCCAAATGCAAAGTCGTGCACAAGTATCTGGCGAGCTACAGACACTCCAGGCTCAGCGAAGTAGACGCCACGAGTCAGTGTGACACTGCAAACTTTGAGGTGGGATTCTCGACCCAGGGTGGCCCTGGGACTCGCGCAGCTGCACCTACTCATGACATTGAGGAGGATGACGATGGGTTTATTGAAGACAACTATATTCAAGCAAGTGAGAGTGAGAGAGCCACAAGAGCAGCAGCACTGACTGATGATGATGATGATGATGATGAGGAGGAAGAGATTGAATTTAGTATTGGCTAGCACTATTAAGTCTAATGTTGTTAAATCCTATTTATAATAACTTGCATTAAGTAGTCAGTAACAAACATTCAATACTCCATAATCACTAAACTATTCATATTACTTGTTTTGACATAGATGTCCAAATAGTTTCTAGGGCCACTTTAAAAAAAAAAAAACATTTGAAAATATGTGAATCAAAGTTGAATGACAATTGAATGTACAGTAGGCCTTACAAAATAATGATCTGTTAATCATTTTATACAATGTTAACATTGTTAATGAAAGTTATTATTAATTTTTTTTTCAAATGGTAATATTAATAATCAATAACATTTAAAGATTTGTCTTTCTAGAATTTGCATTTACATGTACTTTTAATTGCGTTCTGGACCACATAAATTTTGTCTTTTGTATGTTTGTATGTTTCACTTCATTTCTAAATTAAATTAGCTTTTTTGTTCTTTTTTGAGAAAACGCTATTCTTTCATTGGCCACCGGGCGCCGCCTTTGTGCCCTTTAGTCTAGAAATAAATATTAAAATTTTACTACTGATATTATTATATATTTTTGATATTGTTTATAAATGTTATATAACACAAATTAAACATTATATGGCATTCACGTCATCCTAAACGAATGCCGTGTTAGGCTTTTTATTAGTATCTACTTTTTAATAAAGGATTGTCACCTGAAAGTATTTGAAGTTACGTCACACTGCTTCTACATTACAACAGAGCGACGCGACGAAACAGCGTATCGCTTGGTTCATTATAATTGCAGCGTTCTAGTTTTGACGCGTCGCGTCTCTCGCAGTTTACAGCACAGCAACAAGCTCGAGCTGCACAACCGGTTAGACGCCTCCAAACCCGGAAGACGCGCGTAAGGGATGGGGAAGATCTCTCATTTCACTTGATCAAACTTTACCAAAATTCACAAAACTTCGACCCCTGTCAGTCACTTCTGGTCATACAACAGCTTTGATAAGGATGGCAGCGTCCGCGATCTTCATCCTGGACCTTAAAGGCAAGGTAAGAGCGCGTGCACCTGTAAGAGAAAGGTCGTACAGTTTATACTCTCAGTATAGACAGTGTGACACTTTATTTAAAACCTATATAGCTACAGATAATCGATGTTTACATATCAGTTGCCAAAGTAAATTGTATGTATTTACTCACTTGAAGGTTTCTAAAACAACTAATGATGTAAATATGGCACAAGAGAGCTACACCATACCCATCACACTCTAAAGTTAACAGCACTTTCACTGAAGGCAACTGTAATGTTAATCTTTCACATATTGCGTTTTTTCTATATTTAAAAGTTATATTTAAAAATGTATTCCTGCTAACAAAAAAAAAGGTTATTTTGTGGACGTTGTAAAAAAAAAACATCAGTACTTTCTTATAATGTGAAATATTATTACAATTTAAAACTACTGTTTTATATTTTAAAATATTTTGAAGTGTAATTTATTCCTGTGATGGTGAAGCTGAATTTCTTCAGTGTAACATGATCCTTCAGAAATCATTCAGATCAACATTTCATATTTTTTTTCAATGTTTAAACAAAGGGCTGCTTAAATATTTTTTATGGAAACTGATCATTTTTTTCTTTAATGAATAGAACGTTTAAAAGAGCAGTCATTTGAAATAGGAATCTTTTGCAACATTATAAATGTCTTTACAGCCATTTTTCAGTCAATGTAATGCATCCTTGCTGAATAAAAGTACTAATTTCTTTCTTTTGAATGATAGTGTATCACAGTTTCCACAAAAATATTAAGCACCAAAAAATATATGAAATAAAATAATGAAAAATTTTTTTTTTGAGTGCCAAATAATACTGAAATGAATACTGAAGGATCATGTGACACTAAGGACCCTGAGTAATGGCTGTTGAAATTTCAGTTTTGCCATCACAGGAATAATTTACATAATAAAATATAGAAAAATAGAAAACAGCCATTCTAAATCGTAATAATATTTCACAATATTACTGTTGTTTCATTTTTGATTAAATAAATGCAGCCTTGGTGATCATAAGAGACTTTAAAAAACATAAAAAAAGTAATTATATATCAGGAGGTGTAAATATAAAGGGAAGCTCTGAACACATTTGTAAAATGTTGAAAGTAGTGGGTGGATGGGAGTGTTTCCATGAAAACAGAGCCTCAGGGTCTCAGTGGAATGGATTACCCTCCAATATACCCCTGGATTTTGGCAGTGCTGATGAAAGCGGTCTTGTCTGTGCCCTAGAGCAATCCAATATCTCCATCTGAAGGAATACCTCAACACCAGCCACGTTAAAGTCAGACTTCACTGATCTTTAAGTTTCATCCTACTATACACCCTGAATGTATCTCTCAGTGATAAAAGTGACCAGAAGCATTTGATTGTCTCTTGAATTGATTAATAGAAGTATTAGTGAAGATATTGCTTTATGGATCATTGATTGACCTGTTAACATATTCTCAAGCTGGTTTGAGTCAATGAAAACAAACCTTGTGCTGTAAGTGTCCTTTTGGCCTGAGAATTCATTACAAGTGTTTTCTGCTTTTGAGGCCGTAAGGAATCCATTTTGCATGATGACTGGGGCCAAAACATCTCTTAAGATAAATAAAAGATTCTCTCTATTAACTGAGAGAACCTCAAGGTTTTCCAGAGTTTTTAAATGACCTTTTGTTTGTTGTATTAATATAGAACATGTCTTTATATGGATTACACTCATGTGAAGTGATTCCGTGATGACAGAGCAGAATTGGGATTCTCTGTTTTATGACAATCTTGTGCTTTCAACTTTGTTTCCATCTCTAAGGTCCTCATATGTCGAAACTACATGGGCAACGTGAACATAAATGAGATTGACAACTTTATGCCCATAATGATGAAGAGAGAGGAAGATGCAGATTTGTCACCAGTGGTTATTCACGGCTCGACCCACTTCCTCTGGATCAAGCACAGCAACCTCTACTGTATCCTCCATATGCTTACATCTAAATGTCAAAGTATAACCTTTATTTGTCTTTATTAAAATATCACTTTATTTGTGAATATTTGTCCTATTGTTGTTACAGTAACAGCTCTGCAAATGAGTAGAGTATTTACTACTTAACAGATTTTACTCAGTGGTTGCAATAACAAAGAAGAATACCAATGCTGCTCTTGTATACTCCTTCCTGTACAAATTAGTGGAGGTAAGTGTGTTTTATATATATCAACATGACACCGCCTTCCATAAAACCTTACACAGCACAATCTTGTTGGCTGTGTAAACATCAACACCCTAAAAATGTGCCGTAGCACATTTCCTCATTTTAATATATCCTTACCAAATTTGTGTACATTTAATGTAGTAGTCTTGTATTAACCATTTGTTTGCAGGTGTTCACTGAATATTTCAAGTCACTGGAAGAAGAGAGTATTCGAGACAATTTTGTGACAGTATATGAGCTAATGGATGAAGTCATGGACTTTGGATTCCCTCAGACCACTGATAGCAAGATCTTACTAGAGTAAGTTCTGACAGACTTACCATTCAGCCATCACTGCTCAGAGAACATTGTTCATCACTCACTAACAGTGCTATGAGGGTTCACCATTCACTATTCAAGCTCAGGGCTATTCATAAGTCACAGTATATGCTTTGTGCAGAGGGCAGAGTTTAACAAAATGCTGTTATTTGTGTTTTATAATACTCATAGAGATGATTGGACCAGAGAAATGCAATATACTGTCGTATCTAAGCATAAAGAGACGTTTTTAAGTCAAATTTGTTGAAAATTCATACTGAATAGCAATAACTGAAATATTTATGGCTGATAAATTATCCCTTTAAGCAGATGACAGCACGTTCTGGTCATTTACCTATTTAGAAGATTTAAAAATATTCAAAACATAAAATTCTAACACATTTAGCTAATTAAAAATGTTTTGCCCTTAAAGAAACGGAGAGTACAAACCTAAAAGTAGAACATTCTAACTAAAGAATATAACAAAAGCACAATAAACAATTTCTTGTCTGGCAAAAAAAAACAAACAGGACAATCATATGTAAGTCAGTTCATAAACATCTTTCAGGTTTATAAGTGCTTCTCAGTTTGCTGGCAACCACTTAGCGGATAGCTAATTATTGCTAGCTCTCACTGACAGCAGCACAATACCCTGTCAGCTGGAGAAACTTGAGGTTAGAGCGCACACACATGCACATCTACACTTCTCAGATCTTGTTCTGGAAACAACATTTTCGCAGAATCCAAAGAAATTTGGAAGGAATTAGGAAAGTTATTTAATGAATATTTAGCGGGTTGTTTTGGTGTATTTACTCAGATGCTCTATTATAGTATGTGTGTAATGTTAGCGTTCACATTCATTTCTATTCGCAGTTGTATGTATGATAGATGAAGGATTTGTGGTAAGGTAAACATTGCAGATATATAAGTGATGGAACTACAAAAAAAGAAAAACAAGGTTAGGTGTTTGTCAGCCTGTCTGTCCCAAGGGGCAGCCATGTTCTTCCCATGAGTTCTAATAAGCACCAGAGGTCTGTTTACAGACTCACTGAAGTTACTTGCTTCACTGATTAGTGACAAATAATGATGCTCGTCATATTGATAATAGCTGACATGCACTGGTGGGCTCATATAATATTTAATCTTTTTATGATAATTGTCGATTTCTTATGTTACCATGTCTTGATGGCCTTCTTTCACTTCCACACCAGGTACATCACCCAACGTGGGCATAAGCTGGAGGTGGGAGCGCCACGGCCCCCAGCTACAGTAACCAATGCTGTGTCTTGGAGGTCAGAGGGCATCAAATACAGGAAAAATGAAGTCTTCATGGATGTCATTGAGTCTGTCAACCTATTGGTGAGATGACTTAAATATACTGTAGTGACAACATTCCTCAATCAGCCAATCAAATTATTGGGTTAGGTTTGGGGCTTCAACATCATTCTTTTGAACCTATGATTTTCTTATGACTTGAGGGGTTTTTAATGGTTTTAGAGGTTTTAGGATCAACAAAAGATGTTAACTCAGGAATACATTCTAATTGGTAAAATCAGTCATTGTAGATGTGCTTTATATTATTTTTAATTATTATATAATGCATCTGTGCAATTAATTACTCTTGAGCGATTAGTCCTTATCGAATTTCAGCACATGACATTTATTTACACTAACGATCAAAAGTTTGGGGGCAATTCTTTTTTTAGAGAAATTAATATTTTATTCAGCAAGAATGATGCAATAAATTGATCAAAATTGAGAGTAACGACTTCTACATTGTTTCAAATGATTTCTATCAAAGATTTTTAGATTAGCAATAAATAAATGCAGTTCTTTTGGACACTCTACTCATCAAAGAGTCCTGAAAAAAATGTATCACAGTTTCCACAAAAATATTAAGCAGCACAATTTTTTTAAAGATAATAAAAAATGTTTCTTGAGCACCAGTATATTAGAATGATTATATTTCTTTGAAAACTGGAGTAATGTCTACTGAAAATATAGCTTTACCAGGAAGCTCTATTATAGTATGTGTGTAATGTTAGCGTTCACATTCATTTCTATTCGCAGTTGTATGTATGATAGATGAAGGATTTGTGGTAAGGTAAACATTGCAGATATATAAGTGATGGAACTACAAAAAAAGAAAAACAAGGTTAGGTGTTTGTCAGCCTGTCTGTCCCAAGGGGCAGCCATGTTCTTCCCATGAGTTCTAATAAGCACCAGAGGTCTGTTTACAGACTCACTGAAGTTACTTGCTTCACTGATTAGTGACAAATAATGATGCTCGTCATATTGATAATAGCTGACATGCACTGGTGGGCTCATATAATATTTAATCTTTTTATGATAATTGTCGATTTCTTATGTTACCATGTCTTGATGGCCTTCTTTCACTTCCACACCAGGTACATCACCCAACGTGGGCATAAGCTGGAGGTGGGAGCGCCACGGCCCCCAGCTACAGTAACCAATGCTGTGTCTTGGAGGTCAGAGGGCATCAAATACAGGAAAAATGAAGTCTTCATGGATGTCATTGAGTCTGTCAACCTATTGGTGAGATGACTTAAATATACTGTAGTGACAACATTCCTCAATCAGCCAATCAAATTATTGGGTTAGGTTTGGGGCTTCAACATCATTATTTTGAACCTATGATTTTCTTATGACTTGAGGGGTTTTTAATGTTTTTAGAGGTTTTAGGATCAACAAAAGATGTTAACTCAGGAATACATTCTAATTGGTAAAATCAGTCATTGTAGATGTGCTTTATATTATTTTTAATTATTATATAATGCATCTGTGCAATTAATTACTCTTGAGCGATTAGTCCTTATCGAATTTCAGCACATGACATTTATTTACACTAACGATCAAAAGTTTGGGGGCAATTCTTTTTTTAGAGAAATTAATATTTTATTCAGCAAGAATGATGCAATAAATTGATCAAAATTGAGAGTAACGACTTCTACATTGTTTCAAATGATTTCTATCAAAGATTTTTAGATTAGCAATAAATAAATGCAGTTCTTTTGGACACTCTACTCATCAAAGAGTCCTGAAAAAAATGTATCACAGTTTCCACAAAAATATTAAGCAGCACAATTTTTTTAAAGATAATAATAAAAAATGTTTCTTGAGCACCAGTATATTAGAATGATTATATTTCTTTGAAAACTGGAGTAAGGTCTACTGAAAATATAGCTTTACCAGGAATAAATTGCACTTTAAAATATACAGTATTAAAACCAAAAACAGTTATTTTAAATTGTATAATATTTCTATTTTTGAATTGTATAATTCTGTTTCACAATATTACTGTTTTTACTGTATTTTTGATCATGAAAAAAATAATAGTTTTAAGTAAATTTGCAATAAATAACAATAGCATAACATGCATTACCTATTTGAAGTAAAAAGTAACTTATAGCGTAATATAAAGATGAGCACATTACTTTCCTTGTTGTGGAAAAAAAACACTTTCCACATACTGGATCAGTTTTGCGTATTCAGTGCAGACATCAAACAGCCCACGCTATCGCTCCGTCATCCTACTGTACCTTAGCCGACCTCCTTCATGTTCTCCAGGGTCAAGGGTTAGGTCTCCAGACTTCCTTAGATCGAGAGAGGGAGGAAGCAGCTGCCGTCTTTAAGTTCTTGTTACCTTTCTTTTCTGCTTCTTAACTCTGAGCCCCCCGAATGGACTGGCTTTTGATGGATTCATTAGAGCTCCTCAGGGTCGGGGGGGTCTAAACGCTGGCAGACAGTAGCGCTGAGCAACACCACTCTTCTGATTAAGAGCTAAATCATGTCTCATTGCTTTCTAATTCTGCATTGCTATTCATCCGTGCAGCTTTCTCGCTCTGGCTTTTTCTGGCTCTTGTATCTGAGAGCCCTCAGAGGTATTGAATCGATGTGGACTTTTTGAGGTTTAGATCTACCTTCTGAGTCCAGCTTCTATGCTTTCAATATTTTACCATAATATAATATATTACATTCTCATATCCGTAGTTATCGCAGCATATTCAACCCTCTCTTTCCTAGAGCATTATGGCACAAATCACACGGTTGCTGCCTTGCCCGACAGAGCGTAATAAATTGTAGATGGCAGTAATGGTGATGATGCAATATCGCACCTTGCCACTCTTGATTGTGCTTTGCATTTATCTTCTCTGTTTTTGTTGGTTATAGGTCAGTGCTACAGGCAGTGTTCTGCGTAGCGAGATTCTGGGCTGCATCAAACTCAAAGTCGTTCTGTCAGGCATGCCTGAGTTAAGGCTTGGACTCAATGACAAAGTTCTCTTCGAGATCACAGGCCGTGAGTATACCTATCCATCTTTAAAACTGAAATGTGTCACTTTTTGAAACAAAACAGTAACAATAGTAATAGTAACAAACAGTAACAAATCTTACAGCTTCTTATTTTTCAAACTTAAAATTGGTTTTAGGTATTGTTGAACTTCTGTTTCTGTATGTGTAGATTTTTAAGTATAATCAATTAACTATATGGTTTCTTATGATAAGACTTGTCATAGACAAAAACAAAAATACAAAAAAAATAAAATAAATCAAAACAGTTAAAATTTGGGCATTATGGTATCCTTAATAAATGAATTGAATTCTCACCAACAAGAAGTTGAACGAGGACAACTCCAAAATAAATAAAAGCATGTTTCTGCATAAACCACAAAATGTACAAATATATCAATATCACAATTAAATCTGTTTACAAGATTGCAAAGTTAATATTTACCTGTTTTTCTGTCATTATTTCTCCATTTGCTTTTGGTGACACAAATGGTGACCAAAATGCTACATTTCAGTCTTAAATTGACCTTGCATTTTTATTTATTTTTTTCCAAGTAGTGCAGAAAGAGACTCAATTTCAAGGGCTGCTAGTCAAGCAGTCAGTCGATTGTCTTAACCTATTTTATAGTAAGCATCTCTCTCATTTGCACTTGTTAGGTGAATTCCATTATTCAGATTCTCTTTGTTAATCCTCACCCCAGGCCTAACCCAGCGGGTGTTCGTTTCACAGCAGGCCAGATCTCAGTTATGTATTCTGCATGTGCGGTATAAATGCACCTTGCATTTTAGAACAGAGGCGCTCTGGATTTACTCTACTTGTGAAAGGGAATCGATATCAAATTAATTAAGTGATTATCTTCTGTTCAAAATAAATAAATATCAGTTTCATCCTTATAATTAGATGCATCTATTAACCAAGCTAAGCGGTAGCTGTTGACCCCACCAACATTTTATAGACATTACAAACTACCCTTTCAGTTTACTTCTACAGGAAACTGTTTCATCAGATATGGTTTCAGGGAAGTGAAAAAAACCTGGTTGTTTCCTGTGCCACTACCCACTATAAAACTGAACTATGGCGCAAACATCTCGGTTACGTATGTAACCTTGGTTCCCTGAATAGAATAGAAACGCACTCAAAACTCAGACACCCCGTCACAACAGGGCCAAGACGCATCCATTCACCTGGCGTTCGAGGCCAGTTCAATGAATCAGTATTGGCAAGCTCTATTCCAAAAGCAAACCTGAGGAACTTCCTGTGTCTCTTGACGATCTGGATGCAGAAGTACGCATCCTTAGATCGATGGTCACAAACCAATCTCGGGTTCAGATAGAGACAGGATGAACTTCTGCGTCAGCATCTTGAAATTGCTTACTCCAAGCACAAGGTTAGGTGACGCAAATCCAATCAACCCATAGAAGCTGGATGGTGTAACCATAAGACAGCCTGATCCTCCCTCATGAGGCCCCGAGACACC
>NW_015659710.1:432351-433371 GCF_001515625.1 Sinocyclocheilus rhinocerous | reverse complement strand
AAAATCAGTGCCTCTCATGTTGTTTAATAAACTTGAGAAACACTTGATCCAGGGAGGGAGTAGAGCAACGGGGATTTTATATCAGTAAGCTCGCCCCTTAACCCATAGTTTATATCTACAGCTTGTGTCGCCTGCGAGCTCGAGCCCGAGGCTGCTGTAGAGTATGCATCATCTAATCCACAGCCGAAAGAATCGATTACGAGTTTCCGGAGCGGGAATCAGATTTGACTAACCACCTGACTCACGAGGCGCTCTTCTGATGAATGCACGCGGTCTGGGGAAGAGAGCCAGAGAGAAGGGGATTAATTCCGTTCTCTCATTCTCTGTACACTCGGGCTCATCGCCGTCACCCCAAGCGTCGAGCTCGTGCGGCGCCTCGGCAACCGCAGAACTGGAACAGCGGGGGTTGAACGAACATCTCTCCATCCTCAGAAAGAGAGCAGCCCAGAGCGCAACTTACTCACAAACAGATATCACGGATACAACAATAGATAAAGGCCGCAAAACGGTCTTCCTACCTGTTTCCTCATGAGTCTGTGTAACATACATCCACACATATCGGAAAACTCATTGTGTCCGCCTTAGAGGAGTGAACTGCTCTATATAAATAGATGGCTTAGAACACAATAATCTCTTTCCGACGGGCAACAGATGATTCGCTTCCTGAAGGAATTAAAATCTGATGAAGCACGCATATATGAGCTAGACTTGTGCCGGTATTCGGTAATGCGATATATCATGGTAATGCATATGCACGATATTGTTATCGTGGGCACTTCTAAATACCGTGAATAATTATATATTACAAATTATTCCGAATTTTGAATGCATTTTAAGAATACTTTTCCCATCAACTGGTCAAAATGCACAACACAGCTGTATGCTGCATGAAAGACGCGTGCGCACTCTGATGTAAACAAGCGCGGACGAGAAGCACATGGAGGAACATGTGAGAGACGCTCTGGATAAAAGCGCACTTTCACTCTCTGACAGCAGATGACGCTAAACTGCAGAAATAAT
>NW_015659710.1:399538-430485 GCF_001515625.1 Sinocyclocheilus rhinocerous | reverse complement strand
GCATAAATTATTCTTGAACTGACCAAAGTATTTAAAGGGAGAAGGTTACATTAAAAACATATATTTTAACATTATGTTACATTCTGATGTTAAATCCACTATTGTTCTATACAGTATTTAATGTAATTACATCAGAAGTAACTGTAATTAAATTACAGAAAAAACTAAGAGTAAACCCTTATATTTCTGTATTGCTTTATTGCATTTAAATGTTCAGTTATTTTTGTTATAAGAAAAATGTTATTAAACCTGTTATACTGTATTATGACAGCACTTTTTTTAAAACTAAATTTCAATATCGTGATAATACCGTATACAGTGATAAAAGCATTAGCAATTAATCGCAACATGAAAATTTGATACCGGCATATCCCTAATATGAGCATACGTGACGTATGCTTGGGGCGGTGCTAAGCGCAATTGGCCAATAAATTGGCGTGATGGTATAAGGGCTTCAGACATTCGTCACACCGGAGGTGTTCCCATAGCGATGACGTCATCGCAGCATTGAAGTGAACCTATGAGAGGGAACTATTGTAAACACAGCTGAAGGTAGAAGGTGCCATACTGTTATTGCATCAGTTGAAGAAATATCTCTTCTCAGCTCAGCAGTAGAATGAGAATTAGACAAGTGAAACACTGCCCTCCACAGACTCAAGATTGAAAATGCAAGATTTTATTATGGTGAAGATTCAGTTATCAGACATTAAGAGGACAACAAAAATCGTTTTTTTCTGTAATAATATTAATGTTGATATGACACATTTTCACATTATAAAGTGATCAGTTACATTTTATTAATTAATTTATTCATTCATTTCAACCCTGTGATGCATGGATTTTAAGTCACAAATGGAATATTTGTGGAGTATTTTAATCTGTTATTTTAAAATTGTTTATTTTATACTATCATAATTTTTATGAATATAATATATTAATATAATATTTTGAACTAGCATTTGTTTTGTCTTTTCGGTTTCGGTCATTTTAGTTAAAGTTATAATAATTTTGTTCTTTGGTCATTTTATGTTTATTTTTATAAAATAGATTTTTTTTTAACTTCAACTTATTTTATTTTAATTAGCTCCCAAGTCAGCATTTCAAATTTTTCATCTAATATATATTTACTTTTATTTCTACTTTCAGTTAGCAACAACTATTTTGAATAGTTTTAATTTACAATAACATAACTGATCAGGGATGAAGTATACATACACACATGATAAACTATATATATATATATATGTGTGTGTATAAACGGTATACATTCTCTAAACTGCATGTCCTCTTTAGGACTCAAAGAGATGCTGAAGTATACATACATACATACACACATACATACATTATAGTCTCTCTCTCTCTCTCTCTCTCTCTATGTAAATATGTATATGTATATATATATATATATAAATATGTATGTGTGTACCTAAAAGTATACATCTGCTTCTCAACACCAACCACTTTCCCTGAAGTCTCTGCCTGTGGACTCTGGGGAGCCAATCAGAGAGCTATAAGAGAGCATCCTAACCCCTCTCTGACCTTTAGTCCCCGCGGTTGATGTCATCAGTAGGTGCTGCAGCGGCTCCCAGCAGGTCTCATCTGCGGCAGAGCACACAGACACCCAGAGCTTCTGATCTGACCTCTGTGTTCCAGCTCAAACCTCTGAGAGCTCTTTCATGTTCCACTGTAAATGTCACTCCTGGATGGAGTGGAATACATTCATAAATATAAAGGGAGGCTCACACACGCACACATTGCTGCTGTGAGTGTGCTGCTGAAATCCCACAGCTCTCTGGTATTAGTGAGTTTTGTGGCTCAGAGGCCCTGAGTCATTAAGAAGCTCTTCTGTAGTCACTGCCTTTCCCTTTGCTGAGGTCAAACAAATAAACTACCTCCACACTTACCTGGGTGCACAGAAGTGCTATTGTTTGCAATTTCCAGGAAACATTACGCTCTGTGTGTGAATATGTGATGTGTGTGTGCAGCTTTCAACTTGATTCACTAGCTTTACACATATTATAATCATCAGTGACCACTTTTCTAATATTAGAATTCACCCCGCTCTCTCTGGGCTTCTGTTTCACTTTCTCTCAGGAGAGAAGAGCAAGTCTGTGGAGCTAGAAGATGTTAAATTTCATCAGTGTGTGCGTCTCTCTCGCTTTGAGAACGACAGGACTATCTCTTTCATCCCACCTGATGGAGAATCTGAACTAATGTCTTACAGACTCAACACCACGGTCAGTGCTGAATGTATACAACTCTTCGATCAATGAGTTTAGACGTATTTTGTCAAAGGCAGATGTCTTAATAATCAGTTTATGTGATTAATTCATGTGTTTATTGACTGATTGATTTGTAACATAGTTAAGTATTTTTTTAGTTTTTTTTTTGTACTGCTGTAATGATGGGGTCTCAGTGAGCTTTGTTTAAATAAAAACATAGAAGAATAAAAGAACGTGGATATGATGAGAAAACAAGACAAGAACTTCAAAGTAGGAAACATACAAAGAATTTTAAATGAAAAGAATTTGAAATTAAAAGACAAAAACAAGAAACAAAGGTTATGTTTTGAATAGCATACTAGCATACTGTACTACTCTTATTATTTTTGTAGTATATACTATGTATACTGTAAAAAGCATCTAAATTTATATTCCACTTCCAGTGTGAGGAAATTAATTGGAAGTAGTTACATCATTTTTTTGACTAATAAATCTTTTTTTTTTTTTACTAATAAATTTGCTCATCGTTTAAAGACATTTTATACAAAATTCGCATTGGAAAATGGAAATTATTTATTTTTTTAAATGTGAAAGATATATATATATATATATATATATATATGACACTATATATACACTACCTTTTTGAAGGAAGTATTTTTTACTCACAAGGGCTGCGTTTATTTGAGAAGAAATACAGTTAAATCAGTAATATTGTGAAATATTATTGTTTTTTTTTTTGATTAATGGAAAGTTCAGAAGAACAGCATTTATTTGAAAAGGAAGTGTTTTGTAACATCATACATCCTTGACAAAAGTATTAATTTCTATTAAGTATTAATAAACAAAAGTTTTAATTTCTTTCCAAAAATAAAATATAAAATAAAATAAATAAATTGTACTGACTCCAGGCTGTAGAATGGAATAATTGAAATGCATTTTTTAAGATTATAATTACTGTCTATATACTGACTATAATTAATTTTACTGTCTACACACACACACACACACACACACACACACAAATATATATTCTATATAATGGATTATATTGTAATATTACATTTTGAAATGATGTTATGCTGTTGGAAGTATTACTGTATTTAATTTATTTAAGAAGATTACATGTCAAAAAGGCAAGTCAGTGGCTCAATAAGTGGCAACAGACTTACTGCTCTATTCTTTTCTCTGTCACTCCTGTGTTCTGACAGGTGAAGCCTCTAATATGGATTGAGAGCGTAATAGAGAAGTTCTCTCACAGTCGAGTAGAGATCAAGGTTAAGGTAGAGCTGCACACATACACACAATCTACACACTCCACTGATTCTTGCTTTGCCTCCTCCAGCACACTCCCTGCTTTCAGTAATTAGCTTTCAGGCTTCTGTCCTGGGGAATGGCTCGAAGTTTACCTGAGCTGTGTCCAAAGACTTGTCAGATTCTGACATAAACATGCTTTGTCCTATTGCCCTTACCATACTAAAACTTTAGTTTCTGAAAGTGTAGCTTTGGAAGTTTTACTTGGTGTGTGAAGTTGTGCTATAGTTCCTCCATCTGTTCTCCAGGCCCGCAGTCAGTTCAAGAGCCGCTCCACTGCCAACAATGTGTCCATCTTAGTTCCTGTTCCCAGTGACGCTGACTCCCCCAAATTTAAGACCACCACGGGCCAGGCTAAATGGGTTCCTGAGAAGAGTGCTGTAGAATGGAACATCAAGTCCTTCCCTGTACGTACCATACATGCTTAAGATGTTTGAGATCGTTGTAGCAAATAACTAACATTCAGATTTCTGAAAATCCTATTTTTAAATAAAAAAACAACAACAAATCAACCAAATTGTTGCTGATTTCACAGAGACAACATAAATGTGGCAATAAAATAATAGAATATTTACAGTTTAAATATTTATTGCAATTTTGGTGGTGTTCTTGTTGTATGTTCACTGTATTTTTATTTATTTTGTTTTTATTTTATTAGTTTTATTTTTTCAGTTTATGTATTGCTTGTGAATGTTTGTTGTATACATTTTAATTATTTATTTATTTTAGTAATTTTATTTTTCTTTTATGTCTTGTTTTTAATTTATTTATTTTGTTTATTTTTGTTTATTTCTTTCCCTTTTTCTCTACAATTAAAGGCAAAAGCCCATGAAAATGGTATAGAGCTTGTATGCAAAATATACAAAATAAAGTGTTTGCCAAAGAAGCAATTATGTGAAGAATTATGTGTTTCCAAAGGAGCATGTATCCAAAATATAAAATCTAAAGAGTTTGCCAAAGGTGCATGTATACAGAATGTAGAGAATAAAGTGTTTGCCAAAAAAGAAACTTTTATTTATTTTGTCTTAAATAGGACATCAAAAATAGTACAAGCCGAGACGTACTGAACTTATAATTCCATGCCTTATTATTACGTATAGTTAGTGGCAAAACCAGCTTTAAAAAAATAAATAAAATTCTAAATCTAAGAATATAGACATTTAGTCAAGAATGTTTTTCCAATCCTGATGATGTTATGGGCGTTTCAGGCTTGAAAGGCCGTGAATCGGTTCTGGAGTTTTGTGCTGTTGCAAGCCTTGTAGAGACGGGAAAGTTTGTATCACCCACTTAGGAATATGACTCACAAGACTCATTTAGAACTGAACTGTTAATTAGGACTTACGACTGAAGTGATGATTGTTGCAGTGTTAATTAGACCGTTAGATGTGTCAAAAACTAATGATGTGTCTTGTTGAAGGGCGGGAAAGAGTTCATGATGCGAGCTCATTTTGGACTGCCAAGTTTCCAATCCTGATGATGTTATGGGCGTTTCAGGCTTGAAAGGCCGTGAATCGGTTCTGGAGTTTTGTGCTGTTGCAAGCCTTGTAGAGACGGGAAAGTTTGTATCCCCCACTTAGGAATATGACTCACAAGACTCATTTAGAACTGAACTGTTAATTAGGACTTACGACTGAAGTGATGATTGTTGCAGTGTTAATTAGACCGTTAGATGTGTCAAAAACTAATGATGTGTCTTTACTTGTTGAAGGGCGGGAAAGAGTTCATGATGCGAGCTCATTTTGGACTGCCAAGTGTGGAAAGTGATGTACTCGAGGCCAAACGACCAATCACAGTGAAGTTTGAGATTCCTTACTTCACAGTGTCAGGCATTCAGGTGCGGCAAAACACATATTCGCCTCAAAATAGTCTTTGATAATGGTCATGATGCAGTGGATTCGATTTTTGTAATCCATTTTGCTTGTGTGTGGTAACAAACACAGGTGCGATACTTGAAGATTATCGAGAAGAGCGGATATCAGGCATTACCGTGGGTGCGATATATTACTCAGAGTGGAGGTGAGACATATTCAGAAATTCCCTCACGCTTACTCAGATATCATTCTGATATAAAGTTTACCTTCAGCATGCATTAAAAGTTCAGTGAACATGAGCCTTACTCTGTCTGCTACACACACACACAGTTTGAAATAGTGTAGACTATCAGTTTTCCATTTGCATCAGCGACACCAGAGGAGAGAGAGTCACTCTAATCCCTCAGCCCTGTTCACTTATTCATAAGAATTGCAAAGCAGACATCAGATCTTAAACCACAATGGATTTCTTCAGATATATCCAAACACCCAAATGTCAATAACATATTCAAATGCCTTCAGTTAAATTTTCATGCACTCGTTATTTTATATATACAGTTTATTAGTTGTACTTTCTGACTTTGCTTGAACATTTTTGACAGATTATCAACTGAGGACCAACTGAGAGAGGACAGCACCTGTGTATGTTGTGTGTGCTGTCTGTCCTTTTTCATCTGCGAGACAGCTACTGCTTTTCACACAGCAGTTGGACTGCTATTGCTTTTATCTGAAATCAGGTTTTACAAATTAAACAAGGAAGTCAGACCGCAAAGTTACTGAGAAACCGCTATGAAACAATCGATTTTGGATTATAATCCTAAAGTCGTGTTACAGAAACGTCCTAGAATCTACCTATATATGTTACAGTATATTTAAAAAGATATTTTCACCCTCATGTCGTTCCAAGCCTGTATGCAATTATTTATTTTACTTAAACAAAAGAATCCATTCATACCATAAAAGTAAGTATGATTTAATGTTATTATTGTTTTGGACCCCATTTACTTTCATTGTGTGGACAAAAGTGGTTGAAACAATTAAAATAACATATTTTATATTCCACAAAAGAAAAAAAAGACATGTTCAGGGTTATTAGCATAAACTAAATTTAGAACTATAACCATAAAAAAATGCATTACTGGAAATAAAGTAAAACATTAACTGAAATAAAATAAAATAAAAACATTTTATTTCAGCTATTTTAAGTTGAAGTACTAAAATAACTAAAACTCTATAAACTAAAACTTAAAACTATATAGACATATATTTATAAAAATGAATAAAACTGAACAAAACACTGAGCAAAATTACTACTACTAACTAAAATTCAAATAAAAAATAAAATAATAAAAATAAAATAAATTTAAATTAAATTGATTTTAATCAAAATGAGTAAAAAAAAAAATATATATATAATAGTATATCTATGACTACATTTATATCCACATTCATATGAGATTTAAACAATATTGTGATTAAACTTCACTTGATGTAAACTAAGGCTGCCCCCTAATAGTTGACTAACTTTTAGTCGACGAGAAGAGGCGTGGTCGACCAAAATTGTATTAGTCACAGTAAAAAAAAAATCCACAGAAAGTGGTGAGGTCACGCAGTCTGTGACGGACAGATCGTTAACGGCTGGATTTTGTGGTAATACAGTACATCCAAATGCTCGCCTATCATTCATCGACCTCAAATGGCTTATCATCTGAAATATGTAAGTAGTAGCAACTTTACATGGCCACTCAATCTAATGTTAACCAAGAAAAATGTGCGCTATTCAAGTGTCTGTGCGGCGTGTGAAAGCTGAACAGCGCGTTCACGGCATGACAGATGGAGGCGCCGGTGTGCTCACTTGCTCTTAAAATACTCCGTGTTTATCAATAGATTATTTAAATGTTAATGCAGTTTAATCTTACTGTTTTTCCCTGACACATTCATCATCATTACTTCTGCCGGTGTGCTGTGGCAAGCTTTATGCGTGCGCTTGAGCGATTATTAGGCTATGTAGGCAATTAAAGGCTCATTATCATAAAATGAATGACTACTAGTCGACCAGAAAAATCTTTAGTCAAGGGCAGCCCTAATGTAAACACAATACTTTGATCAAATTGATTGTGGCCTTAACTACCATGTACTTACATTTAAATTAATCATCTGATACAGTGCACTTAGGCCCAATCCCAATTCTACCCCTTAGCCCTTCCCCTTTTCCCTACCCCTCCGTTTCGCGCGTTCACGTGAAGGGGTAGGGGTGTCTCGATTCTCTTTTGGTTGGAGGGGTAGGGGAAGGGCCAGATAGCCCTTCAAACGAAGATTTTTCGGGACCACACTTCAAACGAAGGGGTATGAATTATCTCAGCGTAAACCGGCTTCAGCGGCAACATGGCTGCCCGAGCGAACAAAAAGACACATAAATGTAAGCATTTTTGGGCATTAATTAAGATTTTAACGAAAAGTAATCATTTGTTTTACGTTACTTTCAATCGTGAGTTCATATTTACGGTCATGTTACTCAAAGAAATGTTTGCGAAAAATCGCTAAAGTTTGCTAACGTCATAACATTACAGACTGCACGATAGTGCCATAACATATTTTCATGTCTGATCAGGGCGATAACCACCATAGACATTGAGGGGGGCTAGTCCCTCCAATAATTATAAATCGCTAAACCCTTTTCTCAAATATTGCCAGATGCGCTTTCTGCCGTCTCGGCCTCTGTGAACTTGAGCGCGAAACTCCGTGTATACTTGCCTTACAGACATGAAAAACATGTCTATAGAGAGTGAAATGTCTACTTTCAAATGAAACAATTCAAATCTAAAAAAAAACTAATATTCTCAGATTATGTAGGCTAATCCGTATGAAACTTGCATGCAGGCGCATCCTCTACTGTGGAGATGACGAGTCAGTGTCGCCGACTTCATCTCTTAATAATAAAAATAAGCCGAAAGCACTAGTTTATCAATAGATTATTTATTCTTAGGGGAATATTTTCACCCCTACCCCTTGACACTCTGTTTCAAGGGACAAGGGGAAGTGGTATAAAATAGAATTGGGATTGGGCCTTATTGTGTACATACATGTTTTTACATTGTACTTATATTTAAAAAAATACCTGAATGTAATTACATCTGTAATTAATTTCTGTAATTACATTTATAGTTAAACTGTTGACCCATCCCTTATACCTTAACCCACTCTTAAACATACTCCTACCCCCAAACCTGTCCCTAACCTTACCCATACCCCTCCTCAATAGCAGCAAAAGTGTTTTGTAATACAATATGAACACAATATTATACTTGTTTTTTTATGTGAGTACATAGTAGTTAAGGCCACCTAATATAAAGTGGGACCTTGGAAATAATCACATTTTTGGTGCACATATAAATGTAGTCAGTGATACTAAAATAACACTGTGCAGGTTTGGAATGACATAAGAGTGTTATTCTTTTTTTAATTTTTAATTTTTATTCAAATTATCCCTTTAACTTGTCAGATGTTCACTTAAGCTGCTTATTTTTATTTTTGCTGTAGGTGGTGGGACTATCTCTCATATGATCTTATGTCTGTAGAGCTGTAAACATAACCACAGGCCCAATGAAATGAATACCTTGTGCTCAAAATCAATGATTAATAAGACAGCGTACTGTTAGGACACCACTGTAACACTATATTTTCACCAGAGTGGCCCGTATCTTTGTCTTTGGTTTGGTTTGTTTGTGCTCACTCAAAATACCACAAATGCCTACACACTTTTAAAGGTAGAATGAAAAGTGCAAATGCTTAATGACATTACCATGAACCATTCAGCAAATAACTCCGCTGCATGTTGATGCTGTATTGATTATGATTGCGTTTGTTTCTTTAATCCACAGCGGTCAACACATCTGATCACACATAATTTTTTGTATGTCATTGTAAGTGTTCACACTGGGAAAATCCTCTCAGATTTTCTTTCATTCAGCATGCATTGCACCACTTGTTTTATCAGTGCGACAGTTGTGTGTGTGTGTGTGGAATACTGTCTGCCACCTCTGCAGAGGCAGCAGAATATATTATTTGTCACGTCAAAACAGCTTCCTCGCTCATTTATTTACCAAAGGTCAATGGCGTGACAACATCTGATATTTATTTCACACTGAATATGAAATATGTATTTTGGATCTTTTTTTATTGACAACTTTTTTGCTCAATACTATGCTAAAGGACATTGTGAGAAAATAAATGGATTTTTGTTTTGGCAAGCGTTTTTGTGATTATTTTCTGTGCTGTATGGAAAGGCTTATTTTTTGTTTATTTACCTGTGGACATTCCAGCTATTGAAATAAATTGCTGTTTTATGCAGGGGTATGACTATGAGTAAATGGATAAAATATTTTCTTTTTCAATCATCCATGAATATGGGTGTTGTATCCATTGCTATTTTTGCTTGCTCTTTTATGCAGGGGTATGACTATGAGTAAATGGATAAAATATTTTCTTTTTCTATCATCCATGAATATGGGTGTTGTATGCATTACTATTTTTGCTCGCCTTCATTCTTATCAGTCTCAACACATGACGGGCCAATAGATGGGTGACAATGGGTCACAGAGTCAGCTATTGTTTGCGTGGTGACTGAGCAGCTGTTGCACAATAGCCAGCTTGTTGTGGGTGAGAACAGGCATTGCTCAACACCACCCAGCCCATGATAACTGTCCCTCAGCCCATTACTGGCCCTTTCAGAAATGACTTCTGTCTTCACAGGACGGGCTATGGATGAATGACTCAGCTGCACGGTTTCTCAAACACAATTTCTCACACATGCAAAAAGGACCAAACTGAAACATTTTAACCAGCCAGAAGCTTCTGTTATTTCTAGATTCTTTTTTTTTTTGTTTTGTTTTTTTACCAAAAAATAATACTTAGTAGTGTTTTGGAAAATCTAATTATTGCTTTGCAAAGAGAGCACAAAAAGAATCTTACTTCATGATGACACTTTAAACTAAATCCAGACTGTGGTGACCTCAAAAAGTATTTGGACACCTAATGCCTGAATGTCAGTGCATATAAAACTAATAACAAAAGTATATGCAATCAAATGTCTTTGACCTTTCCTCAGAAGTTCATTTATCTGAGCCACTTTTGCAATGACTTGTAACCATTTTGTTCCAGGATCATTTTTTAGTGGATGTTTGGGATGCATGACGTCAGGGTACGTCCACAATTGAAAGAGAAAACCATTTATTTCATAATGATATTTCCCCCCATTTTAAATTCTTATTATCCAATGAAAGGTTAGATTTTTGTGAATTTTTTAAATAAAAGTTCAAAAGGATTAACAATGCAGATTAATTTTCACAGCTTTCTTTGATCATATTTACCAAGGGTGCCGATATTTTTAGCCATGACTGTATGTAAACCCTTAAATCACCTTGCTGCGCGGGCTTAAAATGTCATTTACACTCACTGAGAAGATACAGAGAGACCAGATATAATAAGATACAATTATCATGCTATTCTTCGTACAATCATTGTATCCAAAATTTCCCACCTCTCACTGGTGCATGCAGGTTACACTTAAAATAGCCATTTAATGAATGATCTAAAATGCAACTGTCAGCTGTTTTGTCAGAGGACAGCAATTGCAAGTACATATTCTGTCCTTAGTGGAACATAACAAGAAGATTGCACAAGGGAACATTTATGTTAAGTAACTCTATGAAAGTGAATAGCAGGCACAACAATGCCGGTAGAACCTTACATAAAGGTCAGTTTTCACTATACAAAAACAGCCTGAATGTGGAACGAAAGGCAAAAATGTAAAGAGAAATATGTTTTTAAATTTATCCAGATTAAAGGATTAGTTCACTTCCAGAATAAAAATGTACTGATAATTGTACTCCTCTCGATGTCCAAGATGTTCATGTCTATCTTTCTTCAGTCGAAAAAAAGGGTTTTAAGATTTTTGAGGAAAGCATTTTTCTCCATATAGTGGACTTCAATAGGAGCCAATTGGTTGAAGGTCCAAATTGCCATTTCAATGCAGCTTCAAAGGGCTCTATTTTTTATTCTGGAAGTAACTAATCCTTTAATGTGGACATACTGTAGCCTCAGTTCCCCTTAAGTTCACACAGGTGTCCTACCAGAGTAACCACAGGTGTAGCTCATTACTATGGACATAGTCGACTAAGGTGAGTGTCACAATACTTGTTTTTTTAATAATTTTGTTTTGTAATTTAAACAAACTTCATAAATCTATTTTTGCTAAATGGTTTGTGTGAAAAGTGTGATTGAGATGTTTTCAAATGGCACTTGGTTCGATATTCAGCTATGAAATATACTGACATTCACATATATATTAAATGCATCCAAAATTGTATGTTGCTGCCTGCTTTTCCAAAGTAATTTCTCCAAAGTTGCCAAGGCAGAGCCTGAATGTTTGTTTATTATGCGTACAAATTGAAATAGATTTCCACTAAATGGCTACAACCTGCCATCTGTTTATCTCCATCTGTTTGTGAATGTTTTTCATAAGCTCTCCAGAAAAAAATACCGATAATTTGCATCAAAGTGTAGATCAGCTTCCCTGTTTCTACAAAGAAAAATATCCCTCTTTTCATTAGAAACATTTACAAAAAAGCACACCCCAATAAATTCAAAATGTGTTCACATCCTGCAGATTGACATTCTGATCCTTTATTTGTTCCATAGCATTGCCTGCATAGGTTGTAGTATAAATTAACACACACTTGAATTCAACTGACACAGTCAGTCAATTTGCTCATACATCAGAGCTCCTGAAAAGCTGAAGACATCCCAAGATGGACAACCACTTGGTATGCTCACCATTGTCGACATAAATAAAGCAATCAAGGACACGCACATATTGTCCAATAGCATTGGAGATAAAGCAGCATGTTTGACCTAAAATCAATTAAAGATCAAACTTTAATATGCTTTTGTGCTTTTTCAGTACTTTTAACTGTACTTTATTGGAGTGATGCATGTAAAAGCTGAATGTTTGTGCTTCAATGTTTAATGCCTGGATCTTTGAGCCAAAATGTAATCGTAAATGTCACATATGATTTGTGACTAGTTTAATGGGTGCAAAGTATCACTGAGGGTGTTGTTTTTTCATCTCAGTTCCTGTTCAGCAAAAGAATGGCATATGTTTTATGTAGTCACAGTTATATCAGACGAGCCAGACTTGAAGCAGTCTCTCTTCTTGCCTGCATCTGGCCTGAAATGCTGAAGATTCCCACTGTCCTCTCCCACTGTCTCTGTCCCGGTCCTGACCTCTCTAAGAGGAAAACTACTGCAGCGTAAATCCCGACCGCTAATACTGTAAAACTCCCACCAACCAGCATCACCACCCCGGATATATACATGTCATTCAGTGCTTTCCCAGGTTTGGGCATGTGGTAGGACAGGGCCACATCCAGCAGGACAGCTCCACAAATGAGCAGAGAGGCCCCTGTGATCAACATGATGAGGACATCAGATAAACCGCCGCTTTTTAGCATGTTGATTCGGCGCCTGCTGCGCACGCAGTTCATGTCCTGGACAGCAGAACTCAGCAACTGCTTGAGGAGGATGGCCAGAGCGAGAAGGCAAAGAGCAGTTCCGGTGCCCAGTCGCCACTCGCTGGAAAGGCTGGTGGTGGTGGAAAGGAGGCCTACGCCGCCCAGGCCGCAGCCTAAGATCAAGGCCACTGAAGCGCAGTAGCATAATAAGGATTTGCGTGGCTCACTGAACCACCAGAGCTCCACCTGCTCCTCCAGGAGGTTCTGCTGGATGCGAGCTGGGTCAGGATGAAGGTGGCCCCGAGGAGGGGAATAGTCCTCTAGTTCTGACATGATGTTCGCTGCTAATGGTGCTCAAGACAGGTCCCAGCTGTGAGAGGACACCTGGTTAAACCTGGAGAAAACAAGTTGGAAATTAGGTAAGAAGATGCCATGTGTGCAGTTGACAAAATATATATTTTTTAAAAATCCTGTTAAATTCATGATTAAAAAAAGGCAGATGTGACTGCAAGAAATTCACATTAAAATATATGTATAAATATGCTGTTAAATTCATGATGAAAAAAAAAAATGGCAGATGTGGTTGCCAAAAATTCACATTAAAAATATATTTATAAATACAGTAGGCTATATGTATATTTCACAGTTCATAACTGAATATTTTATTATTTTTATCACTTGTATACTATAATATACCAATTCAAAATACTTGAACAAATCTGCTTTTGTACCCTAAAATACATACTGATATACTAATAACCAAAATAAAAATATGAAAAAGTTGTCAAATAAATGGCCACATGATGAATTAAATAAAATGTCAGCAGGGTTAGCCATGCTATGAGGATAACACATATAACCAAAATAAAGCATTATCTAAATAACATAAATTATAACATTAAAATACTTTTGTGTACATAACTGATTATGAAAGTAATAATAAAGAATTTATAATTATTTATATACAAATATTAAAATATGGCACATCACACAGGGACTCATGGAGATTTTTTTTTTTTTTTTACCATAAATTTAATATAGTAGCCTAAGTCATACTTTTTACTTCTAAAAAGTAATGAAAAACAAATCATCTGTGACAACTGGACTGACCAAATCATTATCAAAGATGCATTTTAGAAGTTCCATCCGAAATTTGCTCAGTTTGGCTTGAAAATCCGAGGGGTCAAATGCCATCAATGTCACCAAACAAAACAGGGAAATAAGGTATGGTAAACTGCACATCACTCTCCCCACTCCCCAAAATAGGCAAAGTTTAACAAAATGTTGCAAATATTATGTAAATTATTCAGTAGGGTTTTAAAACAGCATTTTGGAGTCAGACCAAGCTGCTTAATGGCTAAAACACCGCTTTATTTATAAAGCTGTTCTTAAAATCAATTTACGATGTGGTCAAACACTTGTGTTTAATCTAAAGCCGGTTAATGTGGCTGGGGACGATCATGTGGATGTGTGTGGAGAGAGAATAAAGATTTTAAGTAGTGTGAGAAGACAATTTCCCTTCTGCTCATGGGCTTGAGCATTAATTCCTTTACAAATGGCCTGTTTCTGTGGTCCCTGTGACCCTCAAGGTTGCAGGACAGACAGCTTGTCTTTACAATCCCGTAAGTGGCTTTGCCTTCACAGTTAGCACTGCTGCACCAGCAAACTGCATCTGCTCCTCAACTACATTGCATACATTATAATCAAAGACCAAGGCGAACTGTTTTGCTTTTTATCCAGGACCAGTGACATTATTTTGCACTGTTTGTTCAAAGTCAGTCACTGGCACACGTGTGGCCGTAGGGTTGTGTACATGTACGTTTGTGAAGCTTTGATAATTAAGTCCCTGTAGACCTGAGTCTCATATCACTGACATACTGCTTCCCTGTGACTGAGGTGAGGCATGAAGAGGGAAAAATGAAAACAAGAAAGCCCATGAAAGCAAAAACACCAAAGTCCATGCTAAGATTACAATGGTTGTAAATAGTAGTTAGTTCGCAAAATGAAAATTCTGTGATTATTTACTCACCCTCATGTTACCCATGTGGGTCCTTGTTTGGAACAAAAAAAAAAAGAAATTTTAAAGAATAACATTAGTTGCTTTCTTCCAATGCCATTACAATGGACAGGCACTTTCAAGATTCAAAAAGAAGCAAAAGAACCATAAATGTATCATCATAAAGATTTGTGTGTAATAGCTTGTGAATCACATCCTGGTTCTTCTTGAAACCTGTCATTTGTGAATGAACTACTCCTTTAAGTGAAATCTTTTTAATTAATCTGTTGGTCTATTGAACCAGTCTGAAAGATTTGTCCACTAATCAGATTGATTCACTTTTTGAGTTCAGCTCACTGACTCACTGATTCTTTCACAGTGTTTGCCTTTACTCGAATAGATGATCAGTGAGTAACAACTTTTTTTTTCTCGCACAAGTTCTCATATGACTTAAGAAGACTTGGAATATAGTGTACATGTAATATGAACCACATCTTATGGTGTTTTTGAAGCTTGAAAGTTGCATTATGAATGTCTATTTTGTGTTTCATACAAGAGGGTGAGTAAATGCTGACAGAATGTTCATTTTGGGGTGAACTATCCCTATAAAAATTAATAATAATTGTTCATGTTTCTTTTACTGCAAGCCAGAAAGCAAAGGACAAAAAATAACAGACACAGCACTGATTTTTACATTTTTTGTATGATTTCTGCACCCCCTACATTCTCCAGTTATGTTATAGAGTATACTATATTTCAACCTGTCTTATCCCATCTGCTCAGTCTAAAAGATTACCTGGTATGAGAGCTCTTCAGTCTTACTGAAGCATCAGATCAGCTTTTTGAATCTTAGAACTTTTATGCAAATATCATGAATGTGATTTTAGATGGGTGCCTCATGTTACATTGGAGGTGTACTCACCCTAAAGAGTTAGAAAGAGTCTGAGATGAGAGTGTTTCTCCATGTGGCAGTTTATCATTCACTGGTGCGTTTACTTTCAGTTATTTCCTCGACAGAGTGCAGAGAGAGAAAGGACAGCAAGCAAATATTCTATATCACCTCAGGGTTGAGACTTGATTTGAGCTTATTATTTATGTCCTTCACCTTAGCTTATACTTAAAAATCATTTCTAAAAAATATACTGACTTTTGGTTTTGATTCGCAATGGCTCCTTGGAAAGTTCTCCTCTTTAGTTTTGTGATATCACTGACAGGTGCAGTCCAGACTCTGAAGTGTATTTACAAGACTGCCTGCATGAACACAACCAGGCCGACCAGACAGCTGAAAGTGTGCAAGATGTAATTCTTAGTTTTAAAGCATTTATAATTATTAGTAGTCAGATTCCTTTAGGCTGACATGAAAAAACCTTCTAAATGGCTGATCTGTCAGTGTAGCGGCCTTGGGGCTGGACAGCCGTCCAACTTAGCCCTCAATTTAATAAACAGTCCACAGTTAGTTTGCCAGCAAGGTCTCTGAGGTTATTTCATAGGCAAAATGTCCCTGGATGTCAGTGTGAGTGATCCGCAAACCAGGACAGAGGTGTTTCAGTTTAGGAGCATTCTGACAGTGTACATCCTCCTCTTTCTTGGATCATGTTGCTGTTAGCTATTGAAGTTTGGTGGTTTTCTTGAAGATTTAGAGCAAACGGCATCTTTCCCGACAGGTGTGAATGCTGAGCATTGTGGCAGGCCAAGCGTGCCATTCATTCTCCAGTCAAGCGGTACTCTGTTGTATCTCTGACTGCAGGTCTCTGATGGATCTGAAAAAGAAGCATTCATAAAGCAGGCTCTTGTCTTGTCTCCGGTCACCATACAACAGCTGATGCCTTGTCTAGCATACTCTTCTCTGCCTGGTTGCTAGACACAGACAATGGAGCAAGTCTCTGAGTTCTTCTCTTGGCCAGGATGGGACTATCACTATCACTATCTGTATGGAGACAAAGGAAGCAAAGAATTGACAGTTAGACGTGAAGGGGATGTGTAAAGGATATGCAGTATGTCTAATTCATCAGGGTTTAATTAATTGCTTTTGGTTGTTAAGGCAGGAAACTGCTGTGAAGGGAGATCTGAGCAGGGGTGGAGATTTCCTTTTCCATATCAAGGGTTCAGATGAGAGAAACCTTTGCGGCAAGGTGGAAATGGATGGAAAATCATGAAAACATTCATGAAAAATTCATTTTTTTATTTAAAGCTATTTTTTCAAGTTATATGAATATATTCTGAAAGCTTGTTGAAAGTTCACTATATTTGTAACTCCTATGGAAGCACCATTTTAAAAAATGTTCAAAGGTGTCACGTTAGTTGTTCCAAAAAGAAGGGAACTTAATTATGCTGCCTTCTGAGATGCATCAAATAGACCAAATTCAAATTCATTCATGTTTATTTCATATTATAACTAGTAAAGAGGAAATGATGATCGGTTCACATGCCGCTTGAACTGAGGTGCTACAGCAATCTGTCACGACACATTAAAGAGCCACAAAACATTATTTATTGTTTGAATCTCTTTAAAAAATTACAAAATTTGAAAGCTGAGACTTAAAGTAACCTTCTCTGTCTGGTCTGTCGATGTGTTGGTAGTTTTCTCTTTGCTCCGCAATGTATTTTTCACTGTGTGAAAACATGATGTGTAGCATGAGAGAGCCATGGCTTGTCAGACATAGCAACAGTAAAGAAGGAGGTCTTTGCGAAGGGTCAGTTACAACATGACGAGTAAGTACTTATTCAAAATAAGAGATTTGAGATTTGAGTAATTCAGTATCCGAATCTACTAATTAAAAAAACAGTTCAGTTTAATTAAAAATGTACTAATGTACACAATAATTGTGTGTGCCATCATTTATTTTTACACTTATTATGGAATTACCCTGATAGAAGTTCTGATGGGCTGATTGTTAGCTTAGCAACATGCTAATTCCAAACTCTATCTGGAATAAATTGTGAGTTGAGCTACTGCCATGTAGTGTGTTCCAAATCAGTCACTTAAAAGTTTACATATTTGTCAGGATTGTTAGGCAGCTGCCTATGTACAGTGTGCTAGATTTTGGAACAGACCACATTTTAGCAAGTCTTTTTCTTGCTCAAATGTTAAAACATGTTCCCTGAAGATTAATACAGACAATGCTCATGGAATCACAAACATACAACAGGCTAAACTCTATATTCTACTCATTAGTATTAAATGTTGAGCTGTACCTGAAAGAGAATAAATGAATCACAAACTATTTTGTAGAAGATCTGGGTACCGGTGGGCCAAGAGTAAGTTGTTATGGTCATGCTACTTGCTGCCCGTCTCTCCTTCCTGCTTAATCCACATTTTATCAGCCTGCACACATGGCTCAAGTTACTGTCAGGCATAACCTCAGGAACAAACCGCAAACATCAGCTGGCCTGGACCCTGCCTTCTGAGCTGCATAAACCACTCTTGATTTTTCACCCTTAATCTCTTGCTATTTCAACTGAGAAATGCTCACTGTTTCTCTGTTTCTGACTCAATTTCTGCATCTATCTGTCTCTTTTTTTTCCTATGTTGCACTGCCGTTCTGTTGGCTGGGGAGTGATAGCCTTTTTGAAAAGCACAGCTCCCGTTCCCAGTGCTCTTTCTTTTCATCATAAAAGTTAACATGCCACGTACCTTATTCCATCATTTCACTTCAAGACTCAGTGGTGTCATTACAGCCTCTCCTTCCATCAGTACACTTTCCTCTAAAGAACACTCTTACATTCCAACCCCTCACTGCAGCTAACCACTACATTTGTAGGAGGAAACAGAACACAAAATGACATTATAAAGACAGATTACTCAATCGTACTCTGCGCAAAATCTCAGTGTTCTTTATGTATGATTAACTCAACAACAATAGACCTGGTACGGCTTTTATGGGTGTGCAAATAGTGCAGAAACATGACATGACTCATATCTTTCTAGAAACCTTTGTGCATGTCAGTAAAGGCTAAAAATATACAACATGACTTTTTTCCACGATCTGCAGTCTGAACTCGTCAACGTTAGTCAACGTTAGCCAATTTGCAGATTTTTGGTATAAAGGGCGGAATACACTACACGGAGCTCAGTGAGAGCTCAAATCGGCTCAAAATATTGAATATGTTTGATATGTTTCAACTGGATGCAATGATAGTCTGTGCCTATCATATACGCAATTTTCTGTGAAACACCAAATGCCCAAAATCGGGGCACTGTTGGAAACTAGCGTCCAACCTAAGGCTGGAATACTGTGCAAATAGTACATTTCAGCCTTGGGTTGACAGATTTCACAAAAAATCGTGTAGCATATGATGAGCAAAGACTCTTTGGCTTCAGACTATGATTCCATCCAGTTGGAGGATATTGAACACGTTTGATATTTATGCCGATTTTAGAGCACATATTATTTTTATTCGTCACGCATCTCCTAGCAACAAGGTGCATGTTTCTTCATGAGTTTGTTGTATTTAGAACAATGTGAAAGGCTGGTATTGTGTGATCCTCACTCATTTAGTATATGATGGCCAGTATTACTGTGTAATCATTTTGGCAAGTGTTGGATCCCTAATGTTCTCAGATTTGTTCAGATGTAGTGTGTTTCAGCCTTAAGGGTGCTATTTTGTCTGGTAAGGTCTACGATGTTCTGTATTCACTGCTGTTCGGTGCTTGATTTTACTGTTTTGGGCACAGCTGCAATATTAAGCACTAATTAAATCACCAATTAACAGGCCCGTCCACCCAGCTCCACACTGCTGACAAAAGGAAAAAAAAAAACGTTTACCTCTCTTCCTGCCTATCTCTCTCCCCTTTTCATTCTCAAAACAGTGACAGCATCCAGAATACTCTGGCCTCGAGGACAGCAGAAATGTGAACATAATCCATAATGCAATACAAAAAAAGGTCAACTATCCAGCTCGGCCACTGAGCTCCATTTTATCTGACCTGTCCTCCGTCTGTGACACAGACACCAGCCCGGTTAAGACACCTGCACCTGCTCCTTCACTCTTAGGGCACAGTTTCATTCTACTGGTTGTCTCCGTGTCTGTCACAGAATATTCTGAAATATACACTTTTGGGATGTTTGGATGTTACTGAGTGCTGTCATGCACCTGTCGTTTTTAAGATCTGTGTGCTTATAAGGGATCGGCTGGAATACTGTGCAAATAGTACATTTCAGCCTTGGGTTGACAGATTTCACAAAAAATCGTGTAGCATATGATGAGCAAAGACTCTTTGGCTTCAGACTATGATTCCATCCAGTTGGAGGATATTGAACACGTTTGATATTTATGCCGATTTTAGAGCACATATTATTTTTATTCGTCACGCATCTCCTAGCAACAAGGTGCATGTTTCTTCATGAGTTTGTTGTATTTAGAACAATGTGAAAGGCTGGTATTGTGTGATCCTCACTCATTTAGTATATGATGGCCAGTATTACTGTGTAATCATTTTGGCAAGTGTTGGATCCCTAATGTTCTCAGATTTGTTCAGATGTAGTGTGTTTCAGCCTTAAGGGTGCTATTTTGTCTGGTAAGGTCTACGATGTTCTGTATTCACTGCTGTTCGGTGCTTGATTTTACTGTTTTGGGCACAGCTGCAATATTAAGCACTAATTAAATCACCAATTAACAGGCCCGTCCACCCAGCTCCACACTGCTGACAAAAGGAAAAAAAAAAACGTTTACCTCTCTTCCTGCCTATCTCTCTCCCCTTTTCATTCTCAAAACAGTGACAGCATCCAGAATACTCTGGCCTCGAGGACAGCAGAAATGTGAACATAATCCATAATGCAATACAAAAAAAGGTCAACTATCCAGCTCGGCCACTGAGCTCCATTTTATCTGACCTGCCCTCCGTCTGTGACACAGACACCAGCCCGGTTAAGACACCTGCACCTGCTCCTTCACTCTTAGGGCACAGTTTCATTCTACTGGTTGTCTCCGTGTCTGTCACAGAATATTCTGAAATATACACTTTTGGGATGTTTGGATGTTACTGAGTGCTGTCATGCACCTGTCGTTTTTAAGATCTGTGTGCTTATAAGGGATCTCCGAGGAGAGGATGAGGAAGGAGCCCAGAGTTTTTTTTGTTTGTCTGGCACCTGGAAGCATACATTTGAGATTCCTTTCATTCCGTGCAGAAGCATTGTCAAAACTCTCTATCAAAACTCCAAATAAGGTTGTTACTCTTTTATAAAAATAAGTACTGGTGATACCATTCCAAAGTATTCAAAGTAATGATATAAGATGGTGTTACCATGGAACTGAAAGACCATATTCACCTACCTTTGTATTCACTGTATGTGGCATTCCAAGATGCTTTAGAGAATAGCTTGGCAATATCATGGCAACTTTGGAACTATTTGACATACATTTTTTTGCTTGTGCTTTTTGCTCTGTCCCATTTTGTCTTGGCTACAGTATGGCTACTGTTATAATGTATCATTGTAGGTGTGTTTATGGCCATGCCCAACAATAAAGTAACAATAAAGCAATACAATGTCATAAGACTGCTTAAATTGGATTTTATATCCATGGTGTGACATTTTGTCAACACCTCCAATGTAGCCAAAAGACCATATTAACAAAGGTTTAATGGTAGAGAGAGGGTAACCATGATTAATTACTATATTTTTTTCCTCTAAACTATTACACTGTCACTGTAAAGCACTGTTCACACTGAATCGCATTGAAAGGGCACCTACGGCATTAAAATAATTTGCTTCCCTTTTATTTTATGATACTGAATAAGATTAACTATACAGAAGGGAGGCATTACCTTTCTTTCACTATATGCTGTTATAGAACTGTTACAGTTCTGCAGCTCCTCTTTAGTAATTTGCTTTCATTTGACTTAATACAAGTTACTCTTTAAAACCACAATATGTTTGACACATATATCACAGTGTCCACATTAAGTGTCATCTGATAATTATATAAATTCCTCATTCCAAATGATATGGCCAATTTCTGGTGTCCTCAAAACTTAGAACATATGGATTGGTCATTTGTGGTGAAGTGTTTTTTTGTTTTTTTTTGTCAGCTCAGAAATAAAATCAGAAATGGCATCATGTGAGAATGATACTCCACACATCTGACACCAAATAAGTACAGCTTTTTCTTAAAATGTTCCCATGGTTTTATTCGAAAAATCACAATATATATTGGAATGTTACTGTTATAAGATGTGAAAAAAAAGAAAGAAATGACTAGTGTACTGGATGCTTGTTTGCATAATTGCAAAAGGACTAATAATAAGTGTTATCTGCTCCAGGAAATAAATGAATGTTGTTCATAGGCATTACTCACCATTTGTCTTAAGTAATTAGATTATAATGTTAAAAAAGGTATTAAAATACATTATTAATTATAGGAGGAAGGGTAAGTAATTATTCATATTTTATCTGATAAAGTTGTTGATATGCAGTAGGTACATTAAATGTGCTGTACTGGCTTTTATCTTCTAACACTGGTGAAACATTTCACACAGTATATGAGGATAATATATTTAATGTGCAAAGTCCAAAAATCCATATACAGAACAGTTAGTTACAGTCCTCTTGTTTTAGGAGTGATGTTATTCTATATAATAGAGCTGCTAACATCACTCAGCTTGACTGTATTTGAGCCATTTGTGCAACATGAATTTGTAAACTATTTTCATAGAAAAAAAAAGTGAAAATTTTGCCTATGATATTGAACATCACATCTCGGTCCTACTGTAGTACTACTAAGTATTATATAATATTATAAATTATATTTATAATATTATAATTTTATGATTACCTGCCATAGAAGCTAATTTTACTATTTGATATGCAGCAATAAATATTGTATGTTTATAAAGTTTTTGGATGCTATGAACAGATTTAAATACTTACCTTCCCCTGATTTTACACATCAGTACATGAATTTCCAGAAGTGAAAGGCAAAGGCAAAGGCAAAGGCTACATACTTTTTAAAAAACCCTTACAGAAGGAAGTCCTAAAACTCCAGTACAAAGTTTACATGTCCTGCGGTGCTCTATCAAGGTGTGAATCCAACTATCTGTCTTATACTTTTATAACTCATAATAAATATACTTCTATTTAAACCTAAAAGAATAAGAAGACGTGCTATAAGAACGTTTCCGTTCTTACCTGTGATGCGCTGGCAGGCAGCACCATCCGGAACACATCAGCCAAATACGCAAAGCAAGAAAAATACAGCCAATCCGTCTGAGAGGTGAAACGCGCTCAGCTAAAAGAGATATCAAGTTTAATGTAAGTCTCGCACAGTAATCCCGACCATATCAGCGTGTCATTGCGATTGGCGTTGCAGGTGCTCTGCTCGTTCAGTCCGGACTTTTGCCCTCCGCTCGGAGGTGCGGTCTCTCCTCTCATTGCTACTCTGATGGCGGAGCGTGTAGTTCAGCTAGGAGTGTGTGTGTGTGTGTGTGTGTGTGTGACCTCGCCGCTCTTCTCCAGCGGGACACCTGCAGCGAGAAGAAGCTTCTAGTCCAAAGGTCTGACGTTAAATGACGACAAATGAAAACACCAAACAACGTTCTATATGTTCGTTCATTCTGCTTCGCGTTTCAAGCACTGCACGACAAAATGTTCCTACCTAGAAATCATCCGCGGAGTTACCTGCTCTGTCTGTTGTAAAACCGGAAAACCTGTAACTTGCATGCAGTGTTTATAAATACATCACTCAGTCTACTGCAAGAATTGTGTTATTGAGGTGATTTTTATTCGCTTGGTAGTATTCACAAGTAATGTTGAATTTTCAGAACTTGCCGTAGGCTGTTTATCTCCAAACAATTAGGCTAATCAAAACCTAAGTTTATTTTCAATTGACTATCCCCCGTTTTATTATATTGCCTATCCTATATACAGTAGAGTAGAAGCATTATTCATCATAAATATATTTTAAAAATACTAAGTATTTCCCATTTTATTTCAGTATGTATTCGAATATTCAATGAGGGAAAACGGGGCGGGGCTTAATTTAATCCACCAATAATTAATTCCATCATAAATTGACGGTTTTGGACGGGACGGGGCAATAGGGGTTAAAAATAAGAGGGCTTGGTGATGCAGTGAAAAGGGAAAGTTGTTTTAGATGCAGAGCAAGTAATTACATTTTGATTAGTTTTTTTTGTTTATGCAAATCACAAGAAGATCAGGAAGCATATATTAATAAAGTGAATAGGCTTATTCTGATTTCATGTTGACTTTAAAGTAATTGCCTCTCGTAATTGCATTAACATAAAAGTTTTAGTTTGCACTTCATCTGTTCTCATTAATTTTAATACATTTTACTATTAATTAATTCAGTTGATCTTAATGATTAATCAACAAATCATATGATGTGTATAAAGATTTTCGATTTATTTGATTATTTATACACACATGGGCTGTAATAAAGCATAACGTGTGTTAAGAGTGCTCCTAAACACTATTTTTTTTCTTTTTGACTTGAAATGTGTTCAAGTCAGGCTACATTTTTAAAAACAATATTAGTATTTCTTCAGAAAAAAAATACTGACATAAATTTCATTTTCCCCCAAGGTTGGCACAGGTAGTAGCACTAAATATTGCTTATCTGAAAATGGTGACACCCAGTGGTTCAGTAAGGTGACACCTTACACAAGCATCAGTCAATGTATAGCCTATTACAGGACATGCAAGACCACAAACCACAGAAGTCTGATTTTCTAGAATATTTGCAGTGAACACTTTGTGGCATATTGTGTGACATCTTTCTCCCTTTTGGATCTGAAACGTTATCCTGCATTTTATGACAACTGGTGTCTCAATACTGTCAGTGAATACAGTAATACTCAATGTGGTAATGTGCACCAGCGTGGGTGACTTCTTGATTTATCAGTATTTCTTATTAGAAAAATAATGCATATCTTACTATGCAACCATATTAAAATGTAACTGTATTTCTACAGTGTGTCAGACACAGCAAAACATTTCAGCCAAGGAACACACTCTCTTAGCTAAAATTTTCTTTTTTTCTGTCTTATGACAAATGTGGGCTTCACCATCTTATGTCTGATGTAATGGACTTTTGGATTTTTGATGTTATCCCTTGGTCTCTTGGGATGAAGCTTACATATTTATGAAGGTCATTCATGAACTTGTGCACCAGACCCTATTCATCACTCTCCTGTCAAGGGAAGGAGAAAATACACACAGCACACTTTGTGCATCATCGGTGATGTGAAGTTTGGGCTTGATTTGAGTGATGGTCCGCTCTTGGTGAGCCTTTCTGCTGTGGATAGTGTCCAGTTCTTGCTCCATCCACCCAGAGGAAAGCAGCCCAAGCATCGATCTTTTCCTTCAGCCATTAGTGCTGATCTATTCCCCCTCTGCCTCATCCCGGGTTCATTTGTATTCTAATTGCCAGGCCTTGAAGTGACATGCTACGTTTCGTACAAGGCTGTTTTCTGTCAATGCTGTGCCAATACTAGTGTAGTGCTGTCTTCAGCTATGCTTTGATGTTTAATGTGGCATTTAAGCCTCAAGGAGTCCACATATATGTGTGTATATACTGGTTGTTTTGTAGGACGTTCATTAGGACATGAGTTAAGTTTGAAATCTTTTCTATGTGTGTTTACACTTAAAGACATCAGAGTTTGTGAGATCTGTGGTTGACCTCAGTAATCCATTCTAGCTATGCTTTGATGTCTTTTTTTTTTTTACTTTTCTCTTTTAAAATGTAAGACCATCAGCCTAATTGAGACATATTTTACACTTAATCAGAACTTTATCAGTCCACATCATGATATGAAATAGAACCGTGCAGCATTTGTGCAATTTTTTTAAACTGACATGAAAACATTACTTCAGTTATACTTCATTTATCGCCCCAATAATCTTACATTCATTGATTCATTTTTTTCCCTGAACATTGCAAATTCCAATAATGTAAATATGTTACCAAAGTAACATTATCTAGCTGTTTAACATAAATTATTTTTGTTGAAATCACAAGGGTGATGTAAGTGGAAGTATCACTTAGTGTGGGTTAAAAATTATAAATAATAATTATATGCATTGTTTAATTATAGCAGTACAATTTATGGTTATTAGCACATTTTGAAAGGATATATGTATAACTTTAAATTTAGCTAAAGATGTTTTGTATTGTGTTTATTTTTTGTTTTGTTTTGTCTTGTCTTGTTTTTTTTGTTTTGTTTTGTTTTTAAAATGTTGGCAGGTCAAGTAATAATCTGAACTACTTGGCCAAACTGGGCCACCAGAAAAAAAATCTTTACTGTTGTGCCCCATTTTTTTATTTAATAAATTATTGTCAATGGCATTGTATTTTGTCTTTGATAATTGGCCTAATTTTATAGCCAATTATGTTTGTAGCTTTCTTCTCTCAAACCAATTTCTTCCCAAAGACGATAAAGCCCAGTCCAAGTCTGTGACATTTAAAAGACAAAGTAAACTCTCAATTTAGTCTGTGTGACACTGAGCACAGAGTGCGTGCTCTCTTCTCTTTCATAATGCTGATGATACAATATGGCCCATCTTTCTAGGCAAGAATAGATGCATGCAGAGTGTCACACATCAGTTGCGACACATCAACAAGCTTGTGTTGGCAGTTATTATTCATGGACATGCTGTGGTTGATGTTGGAGGCTTTGAGGAAGGAATAAAAGACAGGTAATAGATGTGCTCTGTCAAATGCTTTGCGAGAGAGATACGCAGAGACAGCCGAGCAGTTACTGTTATCTTAAAATGAGTGTATGTGTGTGAGAGCGAGGACAAGAGATTATTAAAACAGGTGTGTGTCTCCACATGCTGATGGTGTGTGATTATTCATTACTTGCAGGCTTGCTGCTGGCTCTCTGCTGAGAGCAAGTCCCAGAGTCACCTTGACTGAGCCTCATATAGAAATATCACACTTATTACAACTGCTGCCGTGGCCCAACCTGTCCGACCCATGAGAGACATGAGGATTCTGTACTTAATATTTGATTTAAACCAAACTATATGTTTGCATGAAATGCACATGTATGCTTATACTGTATATCTATATATAGCCCTAAAAGCTTTGTATATTTTCATGTAACTATATAACTTAAAAAATATTTTGTTTTGTTTTGGGTAACCCTGTATTTTAAGGTGTCCTTGTTACACATGTTACATGTACTTACTATTATAATAACAATAAAGTATGCATATTTACATGCAAGTAACCCTAACCCAAACCCTAATCCTAACCATACAGTAAATACATGTAGTTAATTAATATTACTCAGTACTTACACTGTAATAAGGACACTTTAAAATAAAGTGTAACCTTGTTTTGTTTTGACCAATCCTTATTGTTGTACCCTATTTTTTTTATTTTTTATTTTTTAGAATTTATCATTTATGTCCAACCAATGAAAGACATGATGATTCAGTACTTGATATATGATTTAAAGCAACTATAGTTTCATGCAATGCACATGTATGCGTTTATATTTGTATATGCTGCCATAAAAGTTCTTTTATCTCTGTCTACTGGCTGAGGATGCCTGCAGCTTCTGCTGCTCATACTTCACATGCTCAGTTCCCACATTCGCATCACTGATCCCTTTTTATGGGCTGTTGAACCAAAGAACGAGAGAGAAAATAGAGAAAACAGTCTATATAGGATGAGACGCTATGCTGGTTTGCAGACCATTTATCTCTAAAATTTTAATTATAGTAAATATTACCATCCAGGGACTTAGAAGCAGCGATTGTATATGACAGGAGGACAATGATAAATGGGGCTGTAAAATCCATGTAACTAGATTTTTTTTGTGTGTTGCTCACAGTGCTTATGCAATGCATACATTTATCCTTTCTAGATACTGTTCCACTGCTGTGGCTCAAAAATTTGAATTTATAATCTTCCGGAATTAAAATTCACAAATAAAATTCAGCAGAAACCCCTTACTCGAACACTTTGAAATGAGCTGCTTCTTTTCAACAAAAACATGTTCTTCTATAAGTCCTCCTCAAACTGAAGATCTGCTATCCTACAACAATATGTTTCTCTCTCTCTCTCTCTCTCTCTCTTTTTTTAAGAGAGTAAGTAACATCAAGAATGGGTTGAAAATTATAAACAATATATTTTTTTTTATTTATAGCAGTACAATTTACACCTAGTAGCAAAATTTAAGATCAGAATATTTAATAATTTTTTACATTCTTTTTTTAAGAGAGGTAACATCATTAAGAATGGGTTGAAAATTATAAACAATATATTTTTATTTATTTATAGCAGTACAATTTACACCTAGTAGCAAAATTTAAGATCAGAATGTTTAATAATTTTTTACGTTAAATGCTTTTGCTAATTATTTAATTATTAGCAAATTATTTTTATAAATATGTAAATGATACTTTTGTATTTTTAGATTAAAATTTTTTTTTTTATCACTGTGCATCAATTGCATAGCTGAACTGAGAAATTATTCTTATTTTCAGCATGAATCTCTTACCTGCCTTGTCATATTTGAAGCATAAAATATTGATAAGTGTAAGAAAGTGTAAACACCTGGTAGGCCAAGATATATTGAAAACTGTTATATCCATATCATGTTATCGAAAATTATAGGATATTTGAAGAGTTCAGATGCAAAAGCCTCTAAATGCCGTCTGAAATTTTCTTCTAAAATGAAAATTTTTCTCAGGCTCCTATGTTTATGTTCAGTTATTTCATTTTAATAGCAATGAAAAGAACTATTCATTGCCATTACAGTTAAACTACTGAACCTACACATGAGAGCCTGAGGGAAAAAAGTTCATTTTAGAAGAAAATTTCAGACGGCATTTAGAGGCTTTTGCATCTGAACTCTTCATTTATTGATATTTATTGTAAGCTTGCTGCAGTTATGTCATCTGCCACTTCAAATGCAAGAGCTCTTTAAAGCAGGATGAATTCTGATTGGCTGTCAATGTTTTTTTTTTATCATTCTACTGGAAAAATCAATCTGCAAGTGATTCCAATGATATCATTCCTATCATGCCAATCGTTATAGATGTGGTGTGGATTCTGCTATCCGTTTACATTTAGAACAATCTTTAAAACTATATCTTTTTTTGCATCTGAACTCTTCATTTATTGATATTTATTGTAAGCTTGCTGCAGTTATGTCATCTGCCACTTCAAATGCAAGAGCTCTTTAAAGCAGGATGAATTCTGATTGGCTGTCAATGTTTTTTTTATCGTTCTACTGGAAAAATCAATCTGCAAGTGATTCCAATGATATCATTCCTATCATGCCAATCGTTATAGATGTGGTGTGGATTCTGCTATCCGTTTACATTTAGAACAATCTTTAAAACTATATCTTTATCGTTATTGTTTTCAATGAACAGGCCTTAAATTTGGACCGTCAATACTTGCTGTGCACTGGAAATACATTTGATCTATAAAAAAAAGGGAGCGGTGCTTAAAGAAGGGTCAGTTGTCCTGAGCGGCAAAACAGGACCTCAGTAAAGTCAAAGAACGTAGTACAACAACTTCAAAACATCAAGGGAAATTGTATTTCCTTTTAACACATTCAAGATGATGAATGATCATATTTAAGATCTCTCTGTCAGTCCTCAGGCTGGTCTGTATCTCAGCTGACATGTATGTCCTAAATCTGTCTGTCTTCCATCTCCTCCATCTGCCTCTTTAACAACTCAAACTCCCTACCTGAATGCATGGTCTTCCTGACAGTGTGTGTGTGTGTGTGTGTGTGTGTGTGTGAGCAAATAAGGGGGTGTGAGGAAGACTGCATGCTCCATTACTGCACAAAGCCCGTAGGGAACGGGGATGAAGAAAAGAAAATGATGGTAATATTGAAGGTAGGAAGAAAACAAGAAACAACTACGCAAGCAGAAAACTAGAAGGATAATGAAAAAAAGTGAAGAAATGGGAAAGCATGCGAGAAAAGCCCAATAGATTGAGGCAAATCAAACGCTGGCAGCACACTGACAGAGGGTAGAGTTCATATTGAGGACTGCTCATCCATAAACTGGACACTCTTGTAAATCCTCATGTTTTTCTCTTAAGCCACTATCTCGAAGCCTAAGACAGCCTCCTTCGTGCAGAGTGGTATCACTTGCATCAGGGAATAATAAGATTAATTTTGCAGGAGCTGGAGAGTAAAATAACAGTGATTATAGCCAGGCTTTCATCACTCTATCTTTCATCCCTCCGCTCTCCCTAGCCCCTCCGGATTGATGGAAGCCGACGACGCATTTCCTTCACGATTGTGGTGATGTCCTCGGCGAAATGCCAGCGTTCTCTTGATTAATCTGCCTGCTCTGTTCCAATCAGTGTCACAGCGGGAGAGAAATGCCATGTGTTTTAAATGGCCAGCTTTAGCACATGGGCCGGTTTCATGAGCTCGGCCTCCCGTGGACTTGTTTCCTTTTGGTGGGACAGCTTGGGTGTGAAAAACAAAAATGATGACGGAAGATTGCAAGGTATGGCAGCAACCTGTCAAAGCGTATTATAAATAGGTACTTTTAATACACATGTGTGACCATCTTTTGCACTTCAAACCAGATTTGACATTTAGAATTTATGCATTATGTTAATACATGTCCAGGTTGTAAAAACCTTTTTCTACTTTCTATCTGTTGGAGTGTGAGGTCCAAGTAACTGCTATTTTCTTTAAAAGAAGGTAATGCAAAATACTACATTCAGCAGTCTATGTAAATGTATGCATTTTGGCAATTAAGTTTTTTTGCTGTTGTTTTTTTAATGATGTGTATAAAGACAGAAAAATCTAATAAATAATAGAATCCCACTTAAAATAATACATCTGACCTTATATGATACAAATCCTGAAAAAAGTACTATGGTTTTCAAAAATAATAAGAAGCACAACTGTTTTCAATATTGATACGTTGATAATAATAAGAAATGTTTCTTTGAGCACCAACTCAGCATATTAGAATGAGTTCTTAAAGGTATTAACCCAAAAATGAACATTTTCCATCATTTACTCATCCTCAAGTTGTTCCAAACCTGTATGAAGTTCTCTTAGCTGTTGAACAGAGCATGTGAGCGGAGCGGAGCGGGGAGCGGAGTGGTAATATTTCCTTAAGAGCGCAGAGCGCCTTTCTGAAGA